>NC_069111.1:300000-600000 GCF_025612915.1 Magallana angulata | reverse complement strand
CTGGAAATTTGATGACATTGAGTTTACATATCCAGAACATTTTCTTGCATAAGCTAAGGGGGAGATGCCTACCATTGGAGAAAGTCAACTTTACAGTAGTCTTACCCCCGGAGGGAAAAACTACTCTATATATGCAGTTTTCCATTGAGGGGGCTGCTATGGGGGTAAAGCTGCCATACAATATAGGTCAACATTTTTTTTTACTATTTTCAAATTATATATACCACAAGAAACACGACGTGTTTTTAAAGATAATTTTTGAAAAAATATCAAACCTTGCTATAACAACTTTAATAAAGGTGAGCTCGAATACTCCTCGCATCTTTGAGTAATTCATTTTTTGAAAGACACGGTTGATTAATAGGACGATGCCCTTGTTAAGTAATATTAGAGACTTTTGAGGATAACATAATGGACAAACAACACTTTAATAAACAATCGCGATAACATGTCGAAATATTATATATATATATATATATATATATATATATATATATATATATATATATATATATATATATATATATATATATATAAACGGCATTACTGAATCAAGTGATGATACTAACATTTGTAGATTTAATAGTATGTGAAAGCTGGATGTGTGAAGTGTACTGGTCTAGTAAATAAAAATCTCCGTCGTGTTACTCAGGAAACACTGCTAGTGAGTAGTGAACTTGAAATCCGATATAATAGATAAAGATTCTAAAATCGACACCCAAGACATGATTATAATCGAAAGAAAAAGTGTCTTTTGAATGCTGAAAACTTTTTATGTAGATTAGAGACTTTCATATTACTTAGAAAATAAGAAAAGAATGCCAACCCCCCCCCCCCCCCAAAAAAAAAACAAAACACTATTCGTTCGTCATCTTCAGTACTTTGATTGAATTGATGACGATGAGACACATAGTACATGTATACTCTAAACTGTTGATTTTACATGTTTAAGAATCAATCAAATCATGACTGTCCTTTGCGTTGCCCTCTTGTCCATGGTGTTACATTTACGTCCCTCCTGGTCCCTACAAATTAATGTTTTTGATTGTTTTCATTTACTAATGAGAGGCCTCACTGTGCTTATTTATTAAATAGTTATAAACTGATAATTTTATGAATTAAAATTTTACATATTACGAGATAAAGTCTATTTTAAATAAATACGTATGATACATTCCAATAAACCGAACCCTTTTTGAAATGCCATAACTTTAAAGTGTTAAGGTAATGGTCCATACCACCCTCTGAAAATATGCAGCCTACAGATTTCTATCAAACTTCACATAACTAAAACTGATTATATGTCGTTTCAATATAAGTGTAATTTTTAGGTCAACCGGGCCTCATTTTGTTCGGGCAGTTACTAAAAATAGACATTGTCTCGTGAATTTACGTCCAGGCCATATTAAAACTATTAAGCGAATAATTTTAAAACTTAGTTTATAAATGAATTGTCATATGCAATATAGTCGAAATATGCTAATAAAGCAGTTTTATCATTTATTTTAATCTACTGACCCAATATCTTGATTATTTGGGGGGAATTGCAGATATGCAACTAAAAAATGGGCATGTGATGTCGTTAAAAATTAAGTTGCTGCTAGATATTTTACGTACAGATTTTTTTTAAAAATGAGTATGTTTTATGCCAATGATATGTACATATTTTGGCATATAAATAAATTGGTGCAGCGGTTGTTTTACAAGAAAAATATATAACTCTAAGTCAAATCCAGTGAAAAGTGTTGAAATGAAAAAACTCTTTAAAATTCACACACTTTTTTGGCATCCGATGTGAAATCGCTCGTATTTAAGGAAAGAAGTCTTTTTGAAACGGTTTATTCGTTTACGCAGTTTTAATCAGTTTTTATGATCATCATAACCTTAAGTCAGACAGCATCATTGATAGATCGGATCAAACAAAAATTTAAGCACTGAAATAGCTTTCTATTTTCAATGTAATCGAGAGTAAAAGAAAAAAATGACAATAACAAACTGTCAACCATCTCAAAAGCGATAAAACGAAATACAAATTCAAAGCAGAGCAACACGGACCTCTAAATAGATAGAGGTAGGCTCAGTTGCCTAGGTGTAGTAAGCATCCTCTGCTGACCGGTCACACCCGCCGTGTGCTCTTTGTCGTAATCGAAAAAAAACCCCGGAAAAGTCCGTAGACAATTAGGTGATTAATAATGGTCTAACAATTAGAATGAAAAACGTCAGTCAGCATGCGACCCAGTGGAAGATTGCATTTGCTGACAAAGTCGTTGTATCGACGATAGAACTTACGAAAAGATGACTTCAAACGAGACTGTTGATAGTCCTGTTTTATCAACCTGTTTGTCAGTAGCTTGCCTCGCCTTTGAAATTGTTCATACGAAGAGCATGACCTTGCGTATCGAATTAACTGAGGGACAAAAACACC
The DNA here is from genome assembly GCF_025612915.1 of Magallana angulata. NCBI lineage: Eukaryota > Metazoa > Mollusca > Bivalvia > Ostreida > Ostreidae > Magallana > Magallana angulata. The sequence continues at coordinate 597,575 of NC_069111.1, read as the reverse complement.
ATATGCAGGTGATGAAGGTATATTGCTATAAGAAAGGAAAGTTGACTATAGAAAAATTAAAGTCATCGCGTTTATCATAAAGTTTTGCTGTAAGGTTACCATCAATTTCCATTTCCAGTAAAATATCCCAAATATGAAACAGATGGCGCAGACTCTGTGGTATCTTTTATTTCAAGTTCACTGGGATACATCGAGTCAACGTAAGTATGGAAATAACATGTAATGGAAATAAATATTAGAAGTCAAAGCTGACAAGTGGATTAGAGGACTATTGCTCGTGTTCTATATGTTTATAACTTTTTGACCATACACGTTTTCGATCAATTTCCTTGATTTCAATTTGACATATCTGGTATCAAAAATCTATTTTCTATTCCTGATATTGAAATTAATTAAAATTATTGATATCACGGCAACTAGATCAGTTATTTAATTATTCAAATATCAAATATTTGAACAATAAGTCGACACACGCTCGTTTTCGTGGTTTTGGATAGCTATTAGATAACTATTTGACAATACTTATAATCAGGATGAAACCCAAATGCAAACAGCAAGGGGCCTTATTATAATTTCCGGCATGTCCAACGTCGTAATATTAATTTTGATGATTTCCATATGTATAGTGTATTATTTATAATGTATAATTTACATTTGAATATATTCTGTAATTTTAATATGCATTCCATAATTTTATTCGTTATTTTTAAATCTCAAATTGCATTGAATAATTCTCCATTTTTGTATAATTCTAATTTGTATTGTTTTCATTTAGTTTGTATCTTTGGGGTTGTTTGATTAGGTTTGTTACGACGGATTGCATTGATTTTTTATTTGTTGAATATTATCTTTTATAAAACTGGATATTTATCAGCTTTACACAAAATTGAAATGTTGATTGTTTCTCTCCATTTTTGATGTTAGAAATGCTACATTAAGGATGACGTTTACTCAGAATGAAAAAAATTCCACTGATGATTATGAAAAGCCATCTACTGTAAGATATAGACCTTAGACTGTAGTGTAATATTTCTCTTTCAAAAAAGTAGGTCAATAACTTACTTTTTGAGTTAATGGCCATTGAATATATTTTGAAAAAGAAGAAAAATCCCATAAAACTTTACACTATAATTGAGATTTTATTAATTGTAAATATATTACAAATAATTAAGCACTTTAAAAAATGAATAACAGTTTATGAATGGTAGTGACACTAAATAGATACATAGCATTAAAATTTCAGCGACAATTTTTAAAATATTCTAGTCCAAATTTCCTCCATCAGTTTTCAAATCCCTCCCCATTTATGATCCAATTTTACAAAAAATTGAATGATGATAATACAGAAACATCAATAGTATTAAGCAACTTATACTGACCTTATTCTGTTGGCATAAAATTTATATGAGGTCAATGATCAAATTTTGGGGATATGATATCTTTTATCGTTTTTAAGCATTTTCAATATTTTTGCAGTTCGTGCCATAAGTCAAGTAGAATGATAAATAAGTTAAGTAAAATCAATTAACAGAATAGATGCAAAAATACATAGACTAACATATAAAATCTTAACTTTTAATAGTGAGTAAGTAAATAATTCATTATTGTGACATGTGTTATAACAAATTACAAAATGTTATACAAAATAGATAATGAAACACCCGGCCTTTTGGGCTTATATGTCACTGCAAATACAATTATAACATATATGCACATATAACGCATTGCTTTTTTATACAGTAAGGATTGTCTGTAAAGGTATGATTCAAGTAAATATTTAAAGGTTTGTCTCGGAAAATTTGACAGTAGAAAAATAATACAGTCTAAATTTGACATTACTAGTGTTGGATTATACCCTATATTATTAAATAATTCCCTTCTTAGATCAGAATACATTGCACAATTCAACAGTAAATGACATTCGTCTTCTGTTTTATTTAATACACAAAATTACATATTCTTTCATCGAGGCGTTCCCCCCTTATATCGCCCGGTTCAATTCTAATTGGGAGTATCCCACATCTGAATTGTGCCAGAATAGATCTTAGAGATTTTGAAATGTTTAATATTAAAGTACTGCCAAAAATATTTTATCGGAAAACAAAATCTGCAATTCCTAAGTATAGTAGAAATATCGAATGTTACGTCAATAATAATTCATTTCATAAATATTTGTTGTGCTTAGAACAAATTTTACTCATGACATTTAACTTTATAACAATCCGAATTTGAAAACTCAGACCCTGAGTAAACAATCCTTAAGGTAAATTCAATAGTCAACCTATTTTTTAGTGTCAGGCGTTGAGCTAAATTCAAAATATACAAAATTAAGGCATCAGGTCCATGTCCCCATCAAAACTATGTAAGGAAACTGTACTTATAAACAAGGGATCAAAGAGAAATTCACTGTAAAATGTTAATTATACACTTTTGCAAATACCACCATTAACGAAAAAATGATTGAACTAATCTGAGTTATTTATGATTGAAACTGTAAAAGAACTGATTTTTGGGTGTTATTCAACTACTGTATGCAATCCCTGCATCGAAAGTGGTGTGGACATGTGCACAGATTAGATTAATGAATCCAAAGCATGAAATAGATCCTTAAAAATTGAAAAGAGTTTTAGTCTTATTTATTGACATGTATTACAATTATATGCTAAAAATCAAACATACAACTCTACTCTACTCTACAAAAAATGAAATATGAACAGACTTTAAGGTGGCAGGGGACAGTTTTTTTGATACAATTCATTGTAGCCAAGGGATGCATGTCTTCGGAACTCTGTAAGTAGAATTTCCTCGGTTCCCATTCAGCACAAATACCTTTAATTCACTCTTTATAAGGCCAATCACCAATTTTTGAAGAAAATTATTAGTCAAAACCTGTAAAATTCTCTACATACTGGTTTTTATGAGATTTTGACCCTTTCATATTGTGCTAATTTTTCATGATTTTTCAGCTTTTTAGACCCCCCCCCCCCCCCAGCTAATTCCCTGCAGAGGGTTGACCTTCCGTACCGCGTGCATGTTGCACTATCACATGTCAGAAACTTACCGATGTATAGTTTACAATGTCCCATCCACCTACTTTTCGTGTTATTTTACCTCCCGTCTGTAACTTGCAATTTCACTGTGTAAAGTCAGGCACAGCAGTGATAGCCGCAGGTTTCGCATTTTACTTCTGATTCTCGTGTACCTAACATAAGGGGCCTACATATTTCATATCAATTTCAACAACAGACACCCCTCTAACTAATGATAATCATTAAAAAGCATTTTATGAATTTTAGCAACACTCATAAGCCTTCAAGTACAGCAACTCTCAATTTTACAAAAATTTTGACGGATACTTTATTCGAAACTGTCCCTTGCTACCTAAAACCAAACGCATGACTTATCACACTTTAACAATTATTAAAAACAAACTTTAAAAAGAATGTCACAACAGGAGTAATGACACAGGCATCGTATATGTTTGCATACAACTTCAGTTAACCAATTTAAATATATGTCTCGGAACGGAAGTAGGATGTGGTGGCAAGAGTTTACCTAAATAAGACCAATATATCTGTTTGTTTGACAATAATTCCTTCCGGCAGATTATTTATTTAAGCATTAAATGCTTATTTTTGGATGTCTACGATCCTATGACGCACCAATGCAGTGCAGTGAAATTGAATACCGCGCGTTAGCGCGGTATGGTAATTAGTTTGCAGAGCATTGGTGTGAAATATGACCGATGGCATTCAAAAATATGCATTCAATGATTATATATATATATTCATACTGCTCTCAGTCAGGGATATGAAACATACATGGAACAGCCAAATTAACATGTTATTTAGAACGCTTCCGCTTTTGTAGAAAAAATCTTTTTAATTAAGGATTAGATATAATTTATTGATTATTTTTCAAAAGTACAAATTAAATTGGTTATGTAAGATTGAAAGCTTTATTTAGTCTTCCAAAAATAATTATACTAAAAACACGTGTTGACGTTTATATCTGTGCTCATGACGCATGCATTAGTAAAGTGTTTTCATTGGGAAATGAAGGTCGTAGGTTTCCAATGCAAACGTAAGGGGAAATATACACTGAATGTAAATATACAATAATTAAATCTATTTGCAATTTTTTGTGTTCTTCAAAAATATTAATGTTTTGGATTATTTTTCTTCAAAGGCGAAACACTTAAATAGTCAGTAATATCTTATGGGTTTGTTCCAGAGACATCTTCTTCAGCAAAGTCAGACTGTGTTTAAACAATGATCCTACAAAACCCAACGCCTCTCAGTTGTTTAACTACTTTGATTATTCTTATGTAAATATTGTAAGAAAAATCAAGTCTTGAGGCAACATAAATTGATTTAGCTAGAACAAAGGCTTTTTATTATGCATGATGTACAAACATGTTAATATTCTTCTTTTCCAGGATTTCAATAGGTTTTTGACATCACAGTGGATTTTCATTAATTTTTATTGCCTATATATTGTTCCTATACAAATTTGGTAGCAAACTTGATACGCACAGTATAATATATATATAAAATGAATAATTGAAATAGCTCTACTAACCATATGGTCTTTTCTCCTCAGATGTCAGTTTAGCTGCTAACGCACTCTTTCTTGCTTATTCTATAAATGCACTTGATTATTTTACTTGGTCATGTTTGGAGTTGCTTGAGAGATGACTTTCTGGATTTCTTTTTTAGGAGTTATTTTTTGTAAGTATGATTTTATACAGAAGCTTACATTATAAAAAGATGTTCGTCAGTAAAAATAGATTTTACTTTGTAAATTTTGTGTCTTATTTTGACAATGTTCTCTATAGATAATTAAGTTACGCTCCCTGTTTTGGTCCATATATATTATTTAAATTATTATGATTAATTTACTTTTATTATCAATGACAACCTCTGTTGTGTTAGATGTCCATGTTTTTTATTTGTTTATGTAAAACTTTTTAATCAGAAAAAAGTAAAATGTTTGATTTAGAATATTTAACCTTTTAACATGGCATTTTATTGTATATTTGCCACAAAAAATATTGCTGCGAAGGACAGCAGAAGTGACTAAATTACCCATTGACCTCTTGCTCTATTGAATTCTAATTCATGATAGTTTTTGCTATTATTGCTAAGGTGAGCGATGTGGCCCCCGGGTATTTTATAATTTGTTTTGATTTTCTTAATTTACTATGTAAATTTTTGTTTTTCAGTTACGAATTTTGCTATGTGTTGGTGTTTATGTAATTTATTCAGAGGAGTAAATGTGAGTACGGGCCAGTCATCATATTACAGATATATAGCCACAAATATCGATTTGACAGCAGATCGAGCAGTCAATGGAAGGTTTCTATTACACGAGGCAGGCGACTGTGCAGGAACAAACATCGATGATACAAACAAGCCGGCATGGTGGAACATATCTCTACCGGATCTGGCAGATATTTACAAGATCAACCTAATGTTCAGAGGAGGATGTAAGTTTGTAATTCCAGAAAGCAATACATAAATACACATTTGACGTTAGCAATAATGTAAAAACATATATCAATAAAAACTAAAGCAATATCCGTTACGGAGCTAATGTTCTCTCTCTCTCTCTCTCTCTCTCTCTCTCTCTCTCTCGTCAAGCAGTAGTGGAGTACTCCTTGATTTATGTCTTTTCCAAAATAATAATGTAACTGTCGGTTACACTAAAATATGATAACATAAACATAACTATATGTACTTAACCTATTTCATTTACTTGAATTTGATACGAATATTATCTAAATATCGTTAGCAGATTAGCAGAGATACATGTTAAGAAATGCCAAGTAGTTATGAATCATAAGTCAAAGAAAATAGGGTGTAAATTTAATTTGTAATAAAAACTATTATAATTTAACAAATAACATGTTTTCATTTTTGTTTACTTTATAACGAGTAATCGCCGAAGAAAATTTTATTCGATAATCGTCTTGAGTCGAGTTCTCGTTGACATCCTACCCCTTGAGTTTGGCTTCCCACGCTATGTTATAAGTAACAACTGTCTTAGTACCATTGTTTTTATATGATAAAGTCCTTTTACTTAGTAACAATCGATATTTAAAGGTAAAAGATTTCCATTAAAAGTGTATATACGATTGGCATGTTAAAAAACAGAACAAATAAACAGTAGGTAAGTTTCTATACTAAATATCTTTTTTCCACAGATGTTCGCCATAACAGCTACTACGTCTTCATCAACAAAGTGGTAGTAGACATGAACGAGCTGACTTCTTTGTCCCCTGTGTACTAGGAGAACGATAGTTATCCTAGTGCCCAGAATATTATCATGCTTCCCGGTGGTATTTCTGGAAAACAACTGTACATCTATAAAAACACGTCTGGGCCTTCACAAAATAATAATAGTATTTTGGACATATGTGGGATCGAGATATGGGGTATTTATAATGCTATCGTTACGGCATATTATATATGTGAGATCGAGATATGGGGCATATATAATGCTATCGTTACGGCATATCATATATGCATGTTTTTGTGAAGAAATAAGGTATCATTTATGGATGTATATCGGGATATAAATAAGGGTTGGTCGCGTGATCAAATTTCATAAAGCTTGAATAGCACAACACGTGGATTTTTTTTTATTATGGTGGGGATTGATAAGAAACAGTACTTAGAGGAAGTAAACGAAATTATTAAGACTGTTTATCATTATTATCGCAGTTAAATCTGAATTATACCATTGTTATAAATTATGGTCAGACGACACGTTCCTCGAGCATCTTTTTTGTATCTCCTCGTAATAAAGAGTTCCAATAAAAAATATTAATTTTATAATGATTAAAATTTACTTGTATTTGGTAATATGTCTAGATGGCCGAGTGGTTAGAACCGTGGCCGCACTCTACTCGAAGCGTATAGGTTCTAAAGGTTGTGAGTTCAAAGCCCTGGCCCGGCCGAGATGGAGTTCAAATATAGTGATTTGTGATGTGCTGTATTTTTTTTTTATATCAGCAATTCAAGTGTATTTTCAAGAAGATTATATAGGAAATTGCACACTCTAGTGTTTTGCAGAAATGCCTGGTAAGGTACCCTAATTTTTTGCAAGAAAGCTTGTCAAAGTAGTAGTTAACCATTAACAAATTCCTGGAAAAAGTTATATAAAATTGAGGGACGTGTCGTCTGACCTTATGTAATTTATTATTTTTAAATCGTAAATTTCTCATTATTCAAAGGTATGTCCAATGCAATGTTTTATTAATATTGTCGACATCATAGTGTTGGCAAACATCGAGTCGACGTTGTTTTAACATTTGCAGCGTACCTCTTATATACAGTTTATATCGTTGGCATTGTCAACTTCTCAGTGTTGACCAATATCGTGTAGAAATTGTGGCTACATCGTGCGCATTCTTTCTTGTTTACCTCGTTGACATCGTACTGTTGATAGACACCAAGTCGACATAGTGTCTACATCGTACTGTTTACATCATCGTCATTGTCGAGATTGCAATGTTGATCAACAACGAGGCGAAATTGTGTCTATATTGTATGCCTTCTTGTTTACATCGTCGACATTGTATTGTTGATTGACATCGAGCAAACATCATATCTACACCGTATCTTTATTATCGTCTTCGATGTATACGTTAAAGAAATATTTGCAATGTACATGTAAACAATGTAAACTCATTATCGGTTCAACATCATATACAGTGCGATGTCGACAACGTCGACAATGTTAACGTGAAAGAAATATCGACAAAGTCAATAATATAATCTCGATATCGTTTCAACATCGTAGACGACAAAGAAATATCGGTTGACAATGTAAAATCGATATCGATTTATTTACGATGTTGTTTTGATATTGTATGAATCAGAGTTGGGGTCAATTACTTTGAAAAGTAATTAATTACTTTCAAATACATTGACAATTCTATCAATTACTTGCAATTACAATTACATTGATTTTTTAAAATGTAATTAATTACTCTCAATTACTTTGATAGATGTAATTAATTACATTTCAAATACTTTAGTTTTATTTTTTCAAATCTAATTGAGAACATATACATATATTAACAGCATTAATTAAGATATACAGAGCTTTATGTACGGTTATGTTTTTAAAGGTTGTACAGTTCAGTTCAGATCAGATTTCTTACAAATTTCTAGAAAAATTTTCTTTAACATTAAATTCATTCAGTACCATTGAGTTCATTTTTGGTTCTGAATAATATTTTCTCTATAGTGAATTAATTTTTATTCACATATTAAAACTATGTTTATTCAGAAAGTACAACTTCCGGCAGTACAGCATATCAGTATACAAATAATAATTGCTATAATTCACAAGAAAGAGATATTTTGACTCCCTTTAGGCCAACATTTTTTTATTTTTAGATTTACGAAATATTTTTCAAATTATTTGGTGAGGAGGAGGGAAAAAAATAAAAATAAAATTGAAAAATTTGTCCGTCAAGAAAAAAAATGAAAATAAAACAATTTTTCAACAATATTTTTTTTATTTTTAAAATAAGAACATGTGTCTAGGAGCTGCCATTTTTTAAAAATATCTAAGTAATTTTGGTTGTTGGTGATGTTCTTATCATAGCATATTTTATCCATGGGCACTGAAAATTTGTGTTGATATATTGTACATGCATGTATAAAAACGAAGGTTTTTTTTTTTTATAAATACAAGTACATACTGTACATATACATTAAGACCAAAAAAAAAAAAATAAGGGAGTTTTCACTTCTTCCTTGCAGAAAAATAGGAAGAAGTTTGAGAAATAATTTATTTGATTAGATTAACAATGCTATTCACAAATTCAAAATTTAAAATATTTTTACTGAAAATAAATTGGATTAGAAGCATGTCCATAAATGTCAGTAAAAAATCAAACAAGTTTTTTTATTTAAAAAAGACTAAATAACTTAAAATTTTATTTATTTATGTAACTATACCTTTAATAAAGGAAATGTTTCGTTATTTTGTTAGCTTTAACCTTAATGACAAATAAAATTATTCTCTTTCCTTCAGTCATAAGACCTGTGTTCAGTGTGTTTAGGGTTATTAGTCCAACCCTATGACCCACTTGCAACCGTTATGTGAGGATCTATTTCCAAACGGTTAAATTATGATTATTCTAGAATTTATTTTGCAAAAATGTTTTTTTTTTAAAGTAACTTATCATTTTCTTGTCAATGAGGTGTTTTTTTTAATTTACAGAATTGTGATAGAAAAAGACTTCAACTTCTCTTTATTGAGGAAATTCTGGCTAAGTTGCCGATCACAAAACTTAATAGGGTCGTAAATTGTAGGGTTGGACGAAAGCAAACAGGAGTAGGCCCTTTGGTGGTTTTTTGTGACTTCTAGTGCCTGTGACTTGATCGGAAAGAACTTGGTCTTTTTATTAAATCAATGCATGAACAACAATAATTCAGACTACACATACGTGATTGCATCAACATTTATTTTTATTTTTACCAGAAAGAAAACTTCGGGTCGGAGGAAAAAATAAAATAAATAGCTAGTTCAGGTCCTTTTATTTTTATTTGAATTTTTAAAAAATAGGGTCGGCGGGTTTGTAAATCGAAATTTTAAAAAATGCTGGCCTAAGACACCTATTTTATATTTCCAACTTGGAAAAAAAGTAATTGAGATGTAATTGAAAAGTAATTGAAAATACACAATATTTTTGGAATGTATTTAAATACATTCAATTACTTGTAATTAAAGACAGACTCAATTACAAATTACTATCAATTACTTTGAAAAATGTAATTAATTACACTCAATTACAAATACTTTTTTCAATTACCCCATCCCTGGTATGAATATTGTATACATCGCGATGTTGACGATGTCAAGAAAGAAATATGCATTGGACATAAATGATGATTTGTTATCACAATATTTACATTTGCAAATATGTTCCCTTCTATGAACCTATAGAGTAAATAAAACGTTTAATTCTGTGTGAACGTTTTTGTGCCGTCACAATGATCATAGCACGCTCATCAATTGTCGATTTGATTATTGTAAACATAAAATCTCGGTATCTTTCACAGTTATGAACGATTTGTCTTTCTTAAACGAAATATAAGTAATGAACAGCAGAGTTAAAAAGTCTTAAGTGGTATAAAGTTAGTTGGTACGTAGTTAAATTACTGAGAAGACCAGACGTTTTGGCTTCTCAAGATTTGATCACGTAACCAACCAGCTTCATACCCCGATGAACTTTTTAAATTGCTGTTTATTTTTTTAAATAAATATAATAACTATATTTAACTGCACAACAATGATAAGGTAGGGATATCATTCACAAATTTAATGTGCGTTATATTAAAAAAATAATTCCTAAGAATAGTTTAAATTTCTTGAGAATTATCTTTCCATATCTCTTCCGTCCACTATTTATTATCCCATACACTGAACACACTCTTCGAAAGACTGTAAGAATAGGAACACTTGCACTTGTTATTATTTAACGGATGTACATGTATATCATTACTTTAAGATAACCAAATATGTTGACTATTACTGTTTACCCTCTGTATGACAGACATTTAGGGATCGATTTCAAATGATAAACAAACGTCGGTATCAAAATACCTAAGCGTGTATAATTATATTTTTTATCATTATATTTTGATATTTTGTCGAGTTTTTTAAAAAGATTTTTTATTGTAACGAAAAACAATGAAATTATCATTTTATCATAGTTGATGAATTTAAACTGTATGGTTTTATTAAGTATTAATTACTTTGTGACTATATGATCATACATTTCGATGGCTTTTGTCAACATCTATAACCTTTCTTAATGAAACTTGTAATCACAATGAATTTTACGCGAACATTAATTAGATTTGTAATTTTGTTTTTACAGTGAGATTTGAATACATTTTGATGAATTTACATTTGATGTGAAATTTTTTATTTCTTTCAAACCTAAGGTGACTGATTGACACTATAATAATGACTTATCATTAATTAAGGTAGTATAAATACAAGCAATTGTTAAAAGCAACAAAATATTTTAACTTTTTTTTCTTAAAGGTTGTCTAAACCACAGTGAGGATCAAAAATGCAAGTGTTCACGTGGTCATCAGAATTCTGCTCTTCCATCAGGTTGGTTACTTGTTGATTTATTTCTCCTCTTATAAATAATATAAAACACTTTTTTGCATTATTATCCGTAATAGAGTTTGATTTATTTAGATGGTATTAACAAATAAATTAAATTTTAAGGACATTAAATGCACTAGAATTTTTTGAATGTTTATTTTCTACGAAACAACGTTTATTTTTATTATATTTTGAAAAAAAATGTTTTTTTCTTAAAGAAATATTGTCATCGGAGGTTGCCTGGCATAGCATAGAGGATAATGTGACTTTGACATGCCATCGGGGCTTTGTTAAATATAAAGACCAAAACCAAGAAATCAAGAAATCAAGGTTTCTTTTAAAAGATCCCAGCAACAATGTTTCGTTTGATTGTTTAAATGGTAGGTAATTTATGAGAATGATTATCTGCATTTCTAAGTATCTTTTAATGTCAAATTCATGGTGACGTCAAAAACTCCTCCAATACACAAGCATTGAGTCTCTTTCATTAGTTTAAACTTGATACTAGACCTTCGGCTTGTATTTCGTTTCTACAAGTAAGAGTTAACATTAAACCATATGGCCGACCGCTCGCAAGTAATCATGCTCGTCATATGTATATATTTATTTCAAGTGAATTTAAATAAAATATGATAAATTCATAAAGTAATCGTCTTTGCAATGGTCTTAAGGTTAATAGAAATATTTGCTTACTTGCTTGCTTGATTAATTGGAAACGTATCTAGTAACACAATACATTTTATGCAATCACTTAGGTCAATGTCATACAAGGTCCTTTTTTGTAATTATGTGACATAAACATAAAACTTAATAAAATCGCTCAATTCAAAATCAAATTGTTCCAAAAAATACAATGAAACAGTTTATTAGGATTTTTCCCGTGTATATTTTTATTTTTATATTTTTATATTTTTATTACCGTGTATAAAACGTTTGCTTTGCAATTTGTTGTACAGCTTGTGTGGAGGCCCCCTATAATCCTGAAACTACATACGCACAGCACATTGGACCAATCACATTGAGATTTGGTGATAATTTAAGCCTTGTCTGTAAACATGGTCATAGACTTGTTGCAGGAAATCTTATCAGAGTTTGCCAGGAAAACGGTTCATGGAGTGGAGAAAACCAATTTGCAAACGTAACAATTATTAATATTTGCAAACATTAAATCAAATGATCATTCAACGTTCTCTAGCTTTGTCTAAAAATGAAAATGAAATTTTTATATCATAATCAATGACGTATAAACCATCAAATTACTTGTATCCCAATTTTTGTTTTGAAGCTTGTACTGTGGCCACATTCAATGCTTACACCACATATGCACAGTGTTTTCAGCCAAACGACACATTGAACATTGGTGATAATGTCACTTACACATGTAAAAAAGACCATAGACTTGTAGCAGGAAATCTTGCCAGACTCTGTTAGGATAACGGATTATGGAGTGGAAAAGAACCGATTTGTAAACGTAACTATTTTTCTGTTAGTTTAAGTACTAAAAAAGTTTTCTTCATTTCATAATTGGGGTTGGGATAAATACTGCAGCACCGTGCATATTAATTTGTTTTGCGCTATATTGTGTTTTAGAATGTAGTTTAAGGAGATATTTATATCAGCGCCAAGCAACAAAACAGAATAAAACTTATTTCCATAAAATACGGTTTATTTTTATATTATCACTGGCGTCGGAAGCAAATTGAAAGTGGGGGGGGGGGGGGGCTAGACTGATCCTCAGAAATATTGAGAGAAAAAAACCTAATCCCCCAAAATCATGAAAATGTTAATCCGGGGGTGGGGGGGGGGTGGGGGTGGGGTGGGGGGGTGGGGGTGGGGGGGGGGGTTATCCTATACTTTCAAAACAAAACATCTTTCCGACCATAAAATTTTTCCCCAAATCATGAAACCCGTAATCTGGGGGGGGGGGGGGGGATGATACCTACAGTTCCAATTTAAAAACAAATCTTACCTACCAAATTTTCTTTTTTTCAGATATACATTGTAACGAAATTCCTAATCCGGGGGGGGGGGGGGGGGGGGGGGCTAGTATGCCTTTGACTCCAACATCTCAATTTTTCAAACGTACATAACAGAACAATTATGTTTTCTGCGTGGAGGGGGGGGGCTGAACCGTCTATTCTGCTATGTGCATAATGGTTAGGTCTAATTTAGCAAAAAAGGTGGGGGGTGGCTAAGCCCCCCCCCCCCCCTATAGCTAGCTCCCCCGGTTCCGACGCCTATGATTATTATGTAAGAAATACGGTGTTTAGTACTCAGGTTTAGCTGTCTTAAACACAATGGCATGTAAACACATATTATCATCATTTAAAGCTAGGTAGATGAATATTCAGTTTTCTGTTCTTTTAAAAAAAAAACTTGTACACGTATCACGTTGTGCTCAATTAAGATTAGTTTTTAAATATGTACGATTGCATCTGAATAGCAAGGCCTAATCATTTTGTTTCCTCTTTGTAATTATCAAGTCAGGTGTTACTTGATTAAATAAAAGATATTTTTTTCCAACTATTTTTATAATCAAACATTTCTTCTACTATAGTAATAAGATGTCTGAATGCATATTATATATCTTCAATTCCAACGCTTACGGTTTTCATGTTAATGGAATATAATTTTCAGGATGCAAATGCCCTTGTAAAAGATTAGCTTCACAGAATTTCATCAAAGATAGAATTGTCCTCCAAAAAAGAATTGAGGAAACCAAAAAATTCCTAGCAGTGAATAGATCGGAGTTGTCTTCTTTTAGGAGGAAGAAGACATCAAGCAATGACGGACGTACCTCTTCTACTGGAGTAGGGATGACTCTGGGGGTAGGGGTGATTACCTTTGTAATTGGCGCCATCGTCTGTAGTGATCTTTTCACTTGTAAGACAAGAAGCCAAAGAAAAGTGTTCCGTACGACTTTGTGACTTTGCGCACCGTGGAACACCTGTCGAAGCTGAACATGCACTAGTACTGTAGCACAGCTTATATATACTAAATAAATACTTAATATGTTTTCAAAAAATTTCCTATTTGTTTTATGGATGTTTTTTTTAGAAACATGAACATATTTAAATCGCATTTTTGTTTATTTTTTTTTTTATAATTTCTTTAATCATTATTAAGACTAAAGTCATAGCGTTGGTTATGCCTTTAATAATGGCAACATCGCAGATTATTTGATCAATCATTTACACATCCTTGAATATAACTTTTTTTATTTGAGCATATTACTTTTACAATTTCTTTCTACATGTACAATGGAATTCGGTTGCAAAAATTCTGAAAGCATTTTTAGCGTTCTTGCTATTATTATTATTAGGGTCTTCCGTCTTCAGCGGAAGACCCTTATATTATTCTATTGTTTCTATTTCACTTTTCTTTATTATTCTTACCGATTTTATGCAGACGATTTTTTGGAGATGGCTGAGTCGATTTCGCTCAAATTATCAATATTAAGGTGTTTTTATCTAAAGCTGATTTTTTTTTATTTTTAAAAATACACTTCCGGTCAGAAGTTATCGTCCGTTTACGATTATAAAAAGTCAATTTTGTCTGTCAGGTTTCTCAAAAACTAGTAAAGATAAAAGGCTGAAATTTTCAGAAATGATAGATCTACTGTTTTTCTGGTGCATCTCGGTCAAATGAATGTCCGCCGTCACTTCCTGTCGCCACCGGAAGGAAATTGGAAAAATTGAATTTTTCGACTTTTTTTTTATAATATTATTTTTTGATATTTTTACACCTTATAGTGACCCTTTTACTGATTGAGAATATGTAATTTGTTTTAAAATCGATCAAGGCATTCTCGAGAAATTAAGCGTCAAAGTTCTGAAGCGAGAGTCCGAGTAGCTCAGTCGATAGAGTCGTGGACATGGCCCAGGCGACCCGGGTTCAAGCCCCGAGTGCCGCCAATTTTTTTTTTTTACTATTTTTCGTTTAGATCTACGGTTCTATCTTTGAATCGATAAGTTTGATCTAATCTATTCAAAAATCGGACGGAAGAACCACTCGTTGCTCGCTCGTTGCTAGATCGTGTCTAGTTATTATTATTTTATGTATATACCGTATAAGAGGTATTTTTTACGTGCTGCTAATTATTACTAATTTTTACGAGTTTTATAAATCCGTAAAAATTAAACGCGTAAATTTTCACAGAAGTAAAAACACCGTACGTAAATGAGTAAAATTTCACAGAAGAAAAAAAAACAACGGACGTAATTTTCTACATCGTACGTATGAGAGTAATGTTCATGGTATTATCATAAATGAAACGCACTCTTAAACCACAATAGTATGTCGTCTAGTTATATCAACATTCGTTCTACATGTCATCGTCTGCAGACATCACAAGGATCGAAAAAATTCTTAAATTCTAAAAAGCACAGATGGTCTTCTATTAGTTGTATACATAATATTTAACAATACCATACTGTTAACATTTCAATCCATTAAATGAAACAGAAATAAAATACTTATCTTAAATAATGTAATATAGTGAATAACTAGAATTCAGGGGGGGGGGGGGGGCAGGGCGTTGCGGCGTAAAAATTTTTGTCAATAAATTTAAAACTTAAAAGAAATTACATTAAAATGTCTTTTTCAATATACAGTATATTTTTCATGACTACTTTCTTACCATTCAATGGAGACATTTTGATGGAAATTATCCCCTTTGTCTGGCATCATTAATTTTTTAACACTTTAAAATTTTTATAATAATACGAGGGTCAATCAAAAAATACGAAGACTTTTGTCATATCTATGTTACTTAACGTCATATCATTACTAAATTTGGTAGACATCATTTAGCAATAGTTTTCAACAATTTGCAAGAAAAAAAAGTTAATAAATTTCTTAATTTCTAAGAATTACTTAGAATTTAATCCTGCAAAAATGAGGTCACGGCGCACGGTCAAAATGTGTGTTATGTCAACAATAAACCATATTATGTTGAAAGTAATATCTCCATAAATTGGGCTTAAAACCAAATAATATTGAAACTTCAAATTTAGTAAAGTTCATGGTATTCTATGTACCAAATAATGACGGAATAAATTGTTTTGTCGAACAGATATTAGTAACTAAAGTCAGATAGTCCTCTTTAGAATTGACTAAAAACATCGACGTCGCCGGACGTCACGGCGCAACGAGAAGTACAAATAAAATGGATTTAACTCAGGAAAAAGCCGATACAAGCTGTGAAAATGCTCAATGGTGCAAAAAATAAGTCAACAATTATTTGCAAGTTTGTGTTTAACTGTAATAAATTTTGTGGGGGTGGTGGTCATTGTATTTTGAATATAAAACAGTCAGAAAGAGAGTAGAATATCTGTAAATATTTGGTCAAAAAAGAAGTAACGTCAAGCGACGTTCAGGGTTATCCTTACTGTAAACTAAGAGATACACGGTTAGAAAATGAAAACTTTGAAGAACTAACGTATGATTCTCGTACAAATGTGTGCAAATAAGATGTTTAGTGGTTCAGTGCCATTTTAAATTGTAAGGAGAAAGGCACAAGAGACTAAGCATGATATAAAGATGGGGTATATCTATAAACTGTGCGTGTTTTATCTTGACGTCATGTTTTGAACGTTGTCGTGCGCCGTGGTGACAAAACATGTTGTTTTTAAAAAGGGGTAACAAAAATACCGTCTCATCAAATGGACTAAAACTTGGCATATCAATAACATAAGTGTTGGTGCACAGATTAATCTGTTAAGTATGACTTTCATGAAAAATATATGATAGACAGCCACATTGTCTTCGTATTTTTTGATTGACCCTCGTATTTTATTTGATGTAATTTATTTGCAAATTATATTTATTTTTAAGGACGAAAACAGATTTTAAAATTGATTCAAACACTGGCTTTTTTACATAGCAATATCATTCTTTTATTAAAATACTGCTAAAATCAGCATTTTAAATTTTGATTGTTTTACTCTAAATTTCAACAAAATGTAATAGCACATAAAGAGTTCTCAATGATTTTTTTATTTCATAAATTAACTTCAGTGTCTTTTGTTGCAACTTTGTTGAGATTTGAGGGAGATACTACGATAGAAATCATCTCTACCCTTTTGAACCATCATAAAAGTAATACATTCTTCATATTTATCAATTTACATGCTTTTGGTCTACCCAGCATACTTTTAATCTACTCATGTTTTGTAATGTGACTATAAAAGAATATAAATATTATGGTTATGCTGCACGATCAGCCAGAGGGATCAGTGGTAATTTGATCGGCAATATGACGTACGTGTCCGTCTTACATCATCTGTCCGCACTAATATATCATCCTTTATCCCCTTTGATGCATAGAAATCCCACAGAGTGTCTTTCGGAATAAACAGAATAGTGGTTTCAATATTAGGTCAAAGGTTAAGGTCAAAACTTCTTTTCCAGACTAGATGCTATCATTAGACAGCAATATCTGCACCAAGTGTCTGTGCCTAAAAACTCTTTTATACCAGTTTTAGTCAAAAAGAAGGCCGCATGCAATTTCCGATACTTTTTAAAATTATCATTTTCATTAAGGATGAAATACCATCCCGTAAATTAAATCAACCGAATTATATGAAAATATATCGATAACAGAACTAATACAAGATTTTTATTCATATATTTAATTTCCTGAGTAAATACTTCTTTATTGGTTACCAGTGAGATTATGTACGTTTTAACTTGACTGTATTGAATTTGCATTGTTCAAACAGTTAATACTGTGCTTGATTAAAACGCAGCAGCAAAGACTGCTTTTGAATTGCTTAAATATATAGCTTTTATTATTATATAGAGAATCACAAAATCTTATGAAAATGTGTAAAATGGTCAATTTCTTGAAATATTTTTATCCTTAATCGCAGTCTTCCTATGTACTAAAAATATTGGGCATTTTAGTTTAATTCCTAGAACTGTTTCATTGCATTCATCTGCATTATTTATGGTTTATTTTGATTGATTTACACAGACTGGTGCAATATATAAAGAAAACTTTATAAAGAAATAGACATATTCGTCTTACGTAAAATTTAGACAATTCTTTTACTGCAATTCCCTGTTCCCATTTTAATTGATTCACACAGAATGGTACATTATAAAATGAGCGTTGTATACAGAAAACCACATTGTGTTTTACTTCAAATTCAGAACGTTTTTTTTTAATTGTAATTACCTGCAGTGTTTTTGAAATGAATTTCACGGAATGGTACGTTATGTTTTATTAATGCATGGAATGATGCTTCGGTGCATTTTGAAATTATCATTTTATAAAGAAACTAATTTGAGATTGGTTTTGCTTGATGAACAGGGAATGGCACATCATAAAAGGGATATTTTTAAAGACTTCTTCCTTTGAAATCCTCGCCCTTCATTATTCGTAATTACTTTTTTAAAATTAATATTTTATAAAGATGTTTACAAGCACTTTGTTCGTGCAATCAAACGTATTTGTGCTTTTCATGCATCTCTAACATTATCCGACATTTCAGTTATCAGTTGAATGGATAACACAGGCTCATCCTGTCATCATGACTTGACTTTAATTAACATTTAATTTAAACACATCAACCAAGACGTACCAGGGGAGGAACAGGAAAAAAATAATAACACAGATCTAACAATTTTCATTTGAAATTTTATTAATTTAAATGTATGTGCGTTAGGTTCCAAGAAATTAGAATACATTTCTCAATACATATTTATAACATTTGCAATATTACAATTTGCGTTAATCGCAAAGAAATTGTAAAAACTCAAAATGTAATCATTACTTATAATCACTCAAAATTTGTAAAAATTTATCATCATAACAGCGAAAGATACACCAGTAATCAAAACCTTACCGATACTGGTAATGGACTGGACCAGTATATTTCGCTATGTAAAAAAATGACAATAACAGACCGTCAAACAACTATCTATTCCAAATTTGACGATGCTAAAATATTTGCCTCCTTCAATCACCTTTTCCTCTCATGTTATAATATTATACATTATTAGCAAACAAAGCGTCATTCATTCACAAATGTGTTTTTAAAATAAATTAATATTCTATAATTATTTATGTTCTCTATACAGTACCATATGAGTAAGCTTTTGTTATGGCTTTGATCAAGTCACCAGGGCTTTGTATTGCACATTCTATTAAGACCCATTTGTGGGTAACTACCTTATATGCAAATAAATCATATTTTTAATTTTCATTGGTTTTAAGAAAACCAGGTAAAATTCAGATTCTTAAGAATTGTCCCTTCACAATGAGTCTTTACTGTCAACTGATCTTGATCGTCTGCTTTGGATAATTACGCAAATATCTTAAGAAATCAGGCTGTCTGAGTTTAGCTAGTGCACCACAATTACTAGGTATTTGAAATACGACTGTCTAATCGGGTAATTATATAACATAACTAATATGGACATCATTATACAATAAATATGTGACTATATGGACCCCTGTCCAGCAATATCGGCCAAAGACAAATGCAGAAAGATGGTATCGACCTCGCAAGTTCAGTCTATATCAGTAAACATCAAAATATTGTTGAAAATGTTTTTCAGAACAACATAAATACAGTGTATCGTAATAAACAAACTGTCTGGAAGTTTAGTTTGCGCTGAAAATTAGGAGGCTAAAGTAACAGTACTGTAAAACTACTGAAATATTAAAATTGTTCATTTTCTTCTTAAAAACCTTCCGCCACAAAGTGTAATCTCTTACTAAACTCTGTATATAAATTATATCATGTTAACAATTTTTTTGATATGATATATATGGCATTATAAAATATAAATCAATAAATCGAATCAATATATAATGCAAAATTTTTACATGAGAGATGACATAAAATAGTTATCAAAAAGAGAGGAGCGAACTTCTTTAAGCATCTGCGTAGTTCAATGTAGTTTTTATGGTTAATCATGAAGCAAAGATGAACTTCATTATGTTATTAAGAAACATGGTCAAAGGGGTTTCATATTTTATTTTTAATTGTCTCATAAAGGTTTAGTATTAAAGTTATACTTATATTTACTCCCTGCATCATTTTTGTTTCTTCTAAGAAACTTTCACAATACTTACACAAAGTATACTCAGGTTATGTTATTTGATACTAAAACATTCGATTTCCACAAGATGGTCATAATTTATGCTTCATGTTTTATTGATTCAGTTACACTGTTGGAATTAAGTTGATCGATAAAATATTTCAACCAATAGAATTTGTTTTTCATTTTACATCCACCAACCAAAATGATAATTTTCTTTAATTTACGCTTAGCCTATATATTTATGAAAACCACGCAGTGGTAAGCAGTGTAGAGACGAGAATTATGACAGGCGTTGTTGTGCTTCTGTTTTTTGTCTGTCTATCGTCTTTGGCCATTGTGAGTAAAAATTTCAAAGCAAACTCTTTTCACGATGACAAACTGTTTAATGATTCCCTAGTTTCGGAGAGTCCTTCTATGTCTGTCCTTTACTGCGCCTCTATGTGTGGGCCAAATTGCAGCTATTATGGATTCAACTTCAAGACGAAGAAATGTAGAGCTCACACTTGTTTTACACTGGTCAATTCCGTGGAGGAGAAAGGCTGGAGATACTATTCTTCTAATGACTTGGATTGTAAACGTAAGCTGATCTAAAAATTTATTCAAACATCAATGTTGCAGTTACGTTTTAGAAGCTAAATTGTATGCATGAATGTTGCTTATATCCTGTTGTCTTTAATCAATGGTGTGAAAGAGGTAAAAAACAGTAAGATGGATATTTTATGTGGTAGGTATTAAATTAAATGCTTTGTACTCTCTGAAGACTGTCAATAAAATTGTGAGATTGACAATGGTTACAAAATCATTACATTAACTAGAATTTTCAAAGATATGTAGTTAATAGACAATAGGTCAATAACATGCATGTTTAATTATATTGATTCGTTATGTAGATGGTTTACGGATAGAGCTAAAATAATTTCAAAATCTCCAAATCATGGCTGTGACTAAATTCAAATGTGCAATTTGTCTGTTTTATACTTAGCTAAAGACTGCCAGGCGGTGTATCAGGCTGGACACAGACGTTCTGGTGTTTATAGAATTTACCCATCAGGGGGCGCTAGCACGGACGTCATCTGCGACATGGAAACAATAGGAGGAGGATGGACAGTAAGTTATAACAATCACAATATGTCATTCACAAACATGCTCAACGTTAAATGCGATCAACATATGACACTTAAGAAATAATAAGATTTGTTATATCTAGTTGACATGTAGAGCAACTCCTTCTGATTGACATATTATTCAAGGAATATTGAATCATTCTATGGGTATGGGATGTTTAGTTTCATGGTGTGATATAACCTAATGAGGTAATTGACAGTATGATATTGAAAACACATTTTGAATGTAATTACAACTTTTTAACTATTTTCCATTACTTATATTAATATGATTTGCAACATTCGGACAAAAATCTTTTATTTTTGACATACATTTATTCATTTCATATTGATTTGTAAATTGATGAAACGTTTTGGACTAAACGTTACCAAATAAACTCTTCGTTTTATTATAGACACTTGAAATTGTCAAAATATATTGCCAAAAAGTCTCATGTCACCAATGACATGATAATTGATAGGTTGATCACTTGGATTTTTATCGAACTATTACCAGCTTTATGAAATATGGTCATATTTTTCTTCAGAATATTCAGAATCGATTTGATGGATCTGTAAATTTCAATAGGACATGGAACGATTACAAAAATGGATTTGGTTCGGCTACTGGTGAATACTGGATTGGTAAGCGTTCATACTATCATTATTATTATTATTATTATTATTATTATTATTATTATTATTATTATTATCATTATTATCATCATTATTAATATATTTTAAAATGGTAATTATGTAACGACTTACGCAAGTCTCTTTAGAAGCCATTTTGGGCTGCGTATTTTTAATGACACAGATTTCTTTAAAACATTTCTTTGAAATTTCCCTTACAATGTGCTCAATTTATATTTAAAGCTTTCAGGATAAACAAACTGAACTTTCACGCTGACTTTTATATTTGTATTAAAATTTAAAACAGTGACATATAGTTCCGTTGGGCCGGTCGTGACAATAATATGTTATATTGCAATGTGAATATGTTCAATTGAAACACATGTCACTATCATAATTGTCACCCATTGTTAGCAGATCTATTTTTGTATTCTTATTCAAAAACTTGAACGTGAAAACATAAATCACTCGCTGTGGCCTTCAACTCAACATTCAGGTATATCGACGACGTATCATCAATTAACAACTGTTATTTCCATACTTACGTCGACTCGATATATCCCATTGAACTTGAAATAAAAGATACTACAGATTCTGCGTCATCCGATGACTTCATTTTTTGGAGTTGATTTTAATCAACTCTCCTTTGCACTTACTCGGGCAAACCGAAAGTGAAACAGTGTTTAGACCTAAGCACAAATCAATACCGCTGACAACACTTAGTTCCTGAAAATAATCGATAAATTCGATGCAATGTAGTCTGAAGCAATGTTTTTCAAGAAAACCTATTTATTAATACCATGAAAATAGTAAGATTTTAAATGGTACAAACAGTTTAGATATTTTTTGAAGTCGTATCATGTATTCATACGCTAGACCTCAATGTACTTGTCTCGTTCAACCAGACGCTCGGCTGTCTCCGTTAATATCCGACAAAACAGAGAGTCTCTCTTGCTTGTCGGAGATAAACGGAGACAGTCGAGCGTTTGGTTGAACAAAACTAGAGTTCAATCTTGCCTGGATCCATACAATTTCTCAGAAATATTTCGAATACTGATACTTCTTACCATGCATAATCACATATATCGCTGATTTTAAAATAAATGATAATTGATAAAATCAACTCCCGTCGGTACTTTAGTACTTTGATTTCTATAGTGAACTGTAGCAATATAACTTCATCACCTGCATATGGTGTTTTTGTCTCTCAGTTGATTCGATATGCAAAGGCATGTTCTTCGTATAAACAGTTTCTAAGACGAGGCAAGCTACTGACAAACAAGTTGATAAAACAGTCTCGCTTGAAGTCATCTTTTCGTAAGTTCTATGGTCGATAAATAACCTTGTCAGCAAATACAATCTTCCACTGGGTCGCACGCTGACTGACGTTTTTCATACTACTGTAATTGTTAGACCATAATTAAATACCTAATTGTATACGGACTTTTCCGACCCCCCCCCCCATTACGACAAAGAGCACACGGCGGGTGAGACCGTTTAGCAGAGGATGCTCACTCCTTCTAGGCACCTGATCCTACCTCTATCTTTTTGGAGGTCCGTGTTGCTCTGCTTTGAATTTGTATTTCGTTTTATGGATCTTTGAGATGGTCCACGGTTTGTTATTGTAATTTTTTCATGATTTACTTACTTACTTATATGGAAGATATATCAAAACGTTTTAGGTTGTTGAAAAAACATGTTATTACTTCGTTACAATAGATTCTAAAATCTGTGAAGTCAAATAAGATTTTATGAATAAATTCAACATTTTCATTATGGAGTCTGATTTAAACAATTAAAACAATTGTTCATCACATATTAGTAAAGACGTTTTATGAACAAGTTTTAAAACAAAAAAGAAACATAAGCACATTAATAATTTTTTCTAATTCGTCATGTCCTTACAAAAATAATGTATTTATCTTTCGTTTTAGGTGATTAACTTTAACTTACCATTACTTTGATAGGCTAGTTTCTCACTCAATCACTCATACATACTGAGTTGATACTTTGATTCACGAAGAACCTCTAGCGAGAAGGAACAGTTCAACATATAAAAAATTAAACGACTTCACAATTTTTGAAATGAAGTTGAACTTTTTCACATTTTTTTTTAAATAAAGGCCTTGTTGAATTACATGTATATCATATACCTAGTAGTGTATCAGCCCCGATACACGTGTTTTGGACTAGGTGAGACAGCAACCGGAAGCTAGGGCTGTATCGCCCTCGGGGCTGATATTTATCTGTCTCAGCCCGTCGTTAAGGGTGTGTATTGCCCTCAAATTTGAAATCGATAATTCCCACATATCTCCGCTTTAGATGAAGACTAGTTTGTGAAATAACGATAGAATAACGATGAATAATACGAAACATCACCTTACACGTCTGAATATTTTTTTTTATTGCCGAAAATTGAAAAATAATTCAAAAATAGCGCCAAAGAGCGATATGTATCTAAGTAAGGAGAGGTAACCTACACAACGGTAGTGTATTTAGAACAAAGGCACGCTTTATTTAATATCAATCAACATTTAAATTATGAAGGATATAGAGAAGGATGGAACGAGACTTAATCTTAAAAAAACCAGAGATCAGGCTGTAAAATTTAAGTGGTTGAAGTACGTAATGGACGTTCTTATGAATGTTCTCAAACAACTTGCTATACCAACTTATGAATTTTTATGAATTGAATTTGACAGGAAAGTAACAAAATCCCAGTGAAAGAATTTAACTCATTACGAAGCTGCGTAGGATTGAAGATTCTCTCTCGATAATTTGAATTCTAGAAGATAGTGCTTCATTTCTGACGACAGACTCCCTCTACTGTATTTCAAATAACGATTGTTTGTCAACAAAGTCCGGCAACTCTTACAATTTTTAACACATATAGAAAGGAATGAAAACAAAAAAGTTTGTAAATCCGAAAAAAATCTATAGCTTTTTCATGATAAATTATATTCCTTATTTGGAATTTGAATAAAAGTCTTTGATTTGTTGTTTTGATCTGGTACCTGGTATCAGCCCTCGGATGGTATCGGCCCGCGCCCTTCGGGCTTGGGCTGATACCAACCGCTTGGGCAGATTCCAGGGCCGAGATCAAAACAACAGTGTGATATTCTATATTTATCATACATATATTTACTAGGGTTAGCCTTCGGTTGATGAAATTTTGGCTGACACAAAGTAGATGGCACTATTTATTCTTTCTAATAGGAATAATATAATCAATGTTGCCAGAAAAAAAACCTTTTTTCGATGTTTACATAAAAATAAACAACTAAAAAGTGAAAATAAGAAATGTTTAAACAAATCTCCGTTATTTTGTCAGCATAGACATTACGAGTTTAATATTGCACTTGGACCATTTCCCAAACATCCTCCGGTGATATTATACCCCCTGTATGAATTATGCTACCTGTTTTTACTATTTATAAACCTTGGGACTTTCTATTAAACTCGCATTGTCAGATTTACTGGTGTTGCCTTCGTCGTCTATCGCTGCATTGCGCGTTGCAGGCTAGCCATTGCCGATTGTAAGAATAAAATATGACGTTACCATATGTATATATGTCGAGAGAGAGAGAGAGAGAGAGAGAGAGAGGATATTTATATTGTGTGATTTAATATTTGCTTTATACAATGAGTTGATAAGGTGTGTGTGTATACCTGCGAGGCTTGCCAAACAAAAATAACTTATGTAAAAGAGTTGGATATAAATAAAATCACACAAGTATAGATGTTTAATTAATCTCATAAAATTTGATCTATATTATGAGGCTTTTTAAATAACACCTTTATGACCCGAATTGATGATGCAACGTTGTGTTATGCAGTTATTGTGACCTTCCGCATTACAATTTCGTCAAGTTCGTAATTTCAGAGATAAATCTTAATTGGTTTAATGTAACGTTTTACTGAAATAACCTTGAAATAATGTTTTATCTCTAAATAATATTTCTTAAAGCTTAATCACTTAATTAAATTGAAATATTGATCAGAAGACTTGAATGATTAAGTTTGTTGACATGCACAACATTAAGAAAACTCCAGTTTAAATTGACTAGAACTAGGAACAGTTGTTTGTGTTATAAAAAACTAGCCTAATGATCGTTATTGAAAATATTGAATAAGGATGCTTACTGGTGTTGAATTAAAAGTATTGGGGGCATTATTTCGGTACGTCCTTGCATAGAAATACAACCAAAGTGTTGTGGTTTTTATCATGTCGTCCGGATGAATTCTTTGATAGCAAACGTGATTTGCAGCTTTATAAACTACACTCATTGTTTATATTTGTAATTTAAATATTCCAAAAAAAATTGAATAAATTTTTGGTAGTACAGTTACGTGGAAAATGCTAAAAAATCTTCGAAGCGTTGAAGCTAAGGGTTGAAGTATTTGATGACGCATCACCCGTTTGATAAAGCAAAGGTTTATTAGCTTATTCTGCTGGGCTCAATAATGTATTAACATTTTTCTGATGTCAACTCCCAGTACATTGGTACTTTCATACTTGTAATTCATTGATGTCTTATATTTTGTAGGAAATGATGTCATTCATGAGTTGACAAAAACTAATACCAGCTCATTGTATGTATCAATAACTCTTACAAACAATACCACCTTGTTTGAACTGTATGAGACATTCTCAGTTTCCAGCGAAAATGACAATTACAGGCTATTTGTTGAAGGACAGGCGAGTGGAACCCTTGGTATGTAATATCTTATTTGAAAAGAAATTCTCTTTGACTCATATTTTTTATATATATATATATATATATATATATATATATATATATATATATATATATATATATTTGAATTGTTTTTTTTTTTTTTAAAAAAGATCTCAAATTGTTATTACTTTTATGTTAGATATCATTAAAATACTTTGAAATATTCAGATGGTTCTGTTGCTTTTTACCAGGTAACATGATGGTCCTATCATCTTATCCACACTACACAAATAAGGGCATGGTATTCAGTACACTAGACAGAGATAATGACAACAGCCCTAATACGAATTGTGCTTCATCATGGAAGGGCGGCTGGTGGTTTAATCATTGTTCCTTAATTTTCTTGAACGGCCCCTATGCGTCATCATCTTGGGAACATCCTTGGAAACCGTTAAAAGGAGATATGATTAAGAAAACATCTATGATGTTAAGGCAAAGATAAAGGAGAAACTATCCAGCTATAAACATATTTAAAGGATGAACTTGCTACATATGATTTAAAATGTTCTCAAAAACAGCACTGTTAAATGTATAACTAGAGTGTTTTTTTTAAATAACGGAAAATCAAAGCTATCACAGTATGTTACAAAAATTTTGAGAATAAAATACCGAAGAAAACATTACAAGAAAGAATGCATGATAGGCAACATTGTTTATTATAATTATACTTTCATGTTAAATACTGATGGTTTGACGCAGTTGATAATCCGTTCTATTACTTTCAGCATTAGCAACGGGTAACAGAACGAATTTTTATATGCGCATAAATTATGCGTGTACGGTTCGCCATAGAATTCACGTCATTCCTATATAAAAACAGTTAAGTTTTCTTTAAAATTTAGACATTAAATATAATAGAAAAATAGCGCCTGTTTGGGAGGGTAAGAGTTGAAATTGACACCCCGAGGAAACCATTGTCAACTTTAATGGTCCTGCTATTTTCTCACATAGTAAATATACCAAGTTTAGATATGTATTTAGACATACCTTGACTTTGAGCTTGCTTTTAGGGGAATAATAGAAGTTAATGCATATTTGAAACTCTCATAAATTGAAGGTCAAAGTATATTTAAAGTATATAATGACACTAACAAACTTAACATTTTGTTTGGGATTTCTTTAAAAAGGTCAAGTAAATAATGTCAAACTGCATCACACTCGCTACAGAATACACTGTTTCTCTTAATTTAAAGAGGGAAGGGTCAGCTCTGTCAAACCAGTAGACTAAGATTGCTAAGGTAACCTTTATTATCAATTTGAAAATTATGCTTCATCTAATTATCTCATGTTTTAATAAAACGGAACGTATATTACAATCTATTGTTGGTTATGATACGTGTATATAACGAGTGCATTAGATTATGAAAAGAAATCATTATTTCAAATTTACGGCGACATAAAAGAGGTAAACGTTTAAACCAACAAATGCAATGGGTTGGAATTCAACATGAGAAAACCATTTGACTTGAGAATTGAACGCTGAAGCTAATTTTCCTCGTCTGTTTTTTTTTCTTTCAAAATAAATAGGTAGTGAACATACTTCATGTAAAGAATCGTGCAAATGACAAATAATGCGTCCGGCTTAGCTCTGAATGTTAGGAAATGGTCACTCTTGTTGTGATCTTAGAGCATTATTTGAAATGACCTACCAAAGGAAATAGAAATGTTTGGCGGATCTTAAGATGTTAAAATACTCTTTAAATAAAACGATGCATGGATGATACAGAAATATCAATTATTATTTTATCTGTTCAAGATATATAGTTCGCACCTGTGTTTTGTCTCCGTCTTACTTGATCGATTTCTAGCCAAATTTACAGAAATTCGTGGTCATTATATACTCCTGCTGAAAGCCACGCCGATATGTCTACAAGCCATGTGCATATAGTGCTGAACTAAATGCTGGGCTAGCAATATTTACTGTTTACTGTATTTTTTAGATGATTGACAGTTTGTTATTGTCATTTTTTCACGGCATAGGCCGTCTTAACTTTTGCAATTTAGCGATAAAATTGAGAATTCTAAGAATTTACAAAACGTGATTTTTACAAAGTTCAAAGTTTTAGCTTTACAAGAAAATTCTTTCAAGTTATGGGAAAACTGTTATTTTATGGAATTTGCGCAACCTGGTCTGTAGTGTCTCATTATCATTGTTCGAATTCTTTAGGAATATTGTTTATGTATATATTTCTACACAAACTGAAAATGTTATGCACTTGTGTGATACATATTAACCTGATAAAAATGTTAAAAGAATTGAATAAATGCTTACTATTAACTCACTTATCTCTATACGACTTTCTGTACTGTGTAATGTGTTAGCAGATTAAACGTTCTTTCTTGTACTCGCATTTTTTATGTATATGACCCTCTGAATTCGCAAAGTTTACAAATACCACGGAATCAATTACGCTTAAATTTTGTAACAAACACGTTGTATTTATCAACTTATAACTCTGAGCAGTTAATTTTACACTCTAATATATAACAAGATATTATGAACATAATTACAATGCATGACTGGATCTCCAACGACAGTGGTAGTACAAAAGCATATCAAATCAATATATTTTCAGTATGGGGCCATATTGACCCCTAGGACCTGAACCTTTGACCAAGGAACCATAACTATCACAATTTAGTTTGAGGAGTTCATGGAAATCATAACCATGCATTCAGTTTTTCTCTAATACATATGGGAGTAGAGAAGAATTTTTTTTTAAACATTTAATATAATTTCATTATATGGCCATATTGGCCCCACCCTAGGTCCTAAACACCTGTCTAAGTATCCATGAATTTAACAATTCATGTGGAAAACTTCGTAAACATCAAAATTTTGCTTTTAGTTTTTCACAAACATATATGGGAGTAAAGAAGCAGAATTTCCCAAATCTTATACTAGTACATGTTCACTATATCTCTATATTGGCCAGCCCTAGGGTTTAAGCTCCAGTCCCAGGGGACAGGTATATATTTCACAATTTTAAGTCGAGAGCTTGATTGATATTATAACCACGCATTTAGTTTATTTCAGATATAGAAGTGTATGGGAATACAGAAAAAAATATTAACATTTAATACAATTTTCCTTTATGGCCATATTGGCCCTGACCCTCGGGCCATGAATTTCAATATTTTAGTATAAGGTATCATGGACATCATAACCATGCATTAATCTTTTTCCCCACATGTGTGGTAAAGAGAAGTAGAGTTTTGAAGATTTGACTTTTTGCATTTTTAGCCGCGATTATGGCGCCCCAAGAGTGGTAGAGGCATTATTTTCACAATTTAGATTCCTTTTACAATAGAGATGCTACGCACACAAATAATAACAATTGGCCTTGTAGTTTTTAGTTAAAAATATAAAATTGTTAACGACGCACGACGAACAATGATGGCCGAAGACCAATTGCAATAGGCCACCTGAGTGACTTAGCTCAGGTGACCCAATAATCTCAAAATGTATTTATATTGCCATACGCATCCCTATCTAAAGGACAAATTTATATGATTTAATACTTTCTTAAAATTTGACGTATGGCAAAAATATTTGGCTATGTTGGAAACCAGACCCTGAGCTGTAGAAGAGAAAGCATTCTGACAAGTGCGCCATGTTATTCATTAGTGTTATTCGAACAATATGGTTATGTTATGTACAATGTAAGGAGAAATATTTTTATGCACATTCAAAAGCGATTAAAGCATAAGCATATGATTACAATAGGTATTACTTTATTTTATTTTTTTTTACAAAAGAATAAATGTTTAGGTGGATCTTTACACCAAGTAACTGTAGAAGATAATAGTTGCATGCATTTGTTATTATTGTAAGCCCTAGTATTCAATAACAAAGTACACTACTTTTTTTTAAAGTTAAACTTTATTAAATTTTGCAATGAAAAAAAAAATAATCATAGGCTCGTAATGATGTAAATTCGTTGACAAGGGTTACCCACGAAAGCCACGAATATTGCTCCCTACGAAAAATAATGAATCCACGGTATTTCATTAAGAATGTCTTTTGTGAATTATTGAATAGGAATTTTGAAGTCAGACACTGGATGAAAAATCTGGTTTCAGCGCTGCGGAAACCTTTCGGGAACTTTGCGTAAACCTCAACTGAACCTTACTGAAACTTGAAGTTTCTGCACAGTTTAACCTTCATAAACCGATGAGATACATATTGTTTACAACTGGCTTCCGCAACTAAAACTTACTGAAACCTACCCTGCAATCAACACAGAATATAAAGGTAAATCATAAAGACGAGGTCACCTGGACAAATTTTAAAGATATATCAGCATGTATATACATGGCTCATTACATAAGATTAAGGATTTGATAATTTATAAAAAAAATATTAACAAAAGAAAGAGAAGTTCATTTTTCATATAGAATAAATGCTAAACTTGTCACAAAGAAAGTACACTTGTGAATAGTTTTATTTTCCACATTTAAAAAAGGTTAATGTATACATATATTTTCAGTCACGCTGGCACTTACTGTACATATAATTATGTACGCATTTAAGATCATGATGCTTACTGAACTTAAGCCTGCTGAACATAAATGATATATTACTATTCAAATTAGATAAATGTTTAGTACAATGTAATTTTCACCGATGCGTAAACCATTTGGAACCTCAACTTTAAGTGTTCGCATACTGAAACCTATCGGGAATATGCTGAAACTGGTTGATATCCCCATAATAACTTACACAAACTTTCATACATTTCAATAAGGAATCTTAGATTAATTTAAAGTTTCAGCTGACTGTTACTTGCTAAATCGATAAAATGGTTTCCGCATTGCGGAAATTATACATGAAACTTCAACTTCAATTTTCAGCAAGGTTTTCATATAGTTTCAGTTTTGCTGAAACTTCTTTTTTATCCAGTGAGAGTTTTCGAATTCATTATATTCGCTTGGGTTTTTTTTATTTCAATTTTTATAATCTGAATTATCCTGTTTTGATTGTCATTTATATTCCCTCCTCTCCTCTTGAAAATTTCAAACACGAACTTGTGGGTTAATATTTTATAAATATAATATAACTACATTTACCATGTTTATATTGGCTGTTTTGACAGAATTCTTGATCGAACACATAGTACTAGTAGTGAGACAAAAAGACAAGACACACACAGCACAAAACACACACATAACACATACACATAACATGTAAAGAAACGTGACATAGTACATTTGAATAGTACATGTACTTACCTTAATACCTTTTGTACAATTATATAGATGTTTTAAAGATGCAAATAAAAAAAAGTCAAAGAATGTCGGATGTCTGAAAATGATGTTATTAAAAAAATCATGGTAAGTGAAAAGTGACTTGTTAACAGGCACTTGAACCCAGTGTCTCTGGTTAACAGTGCCAGAACTGTAACTAAATTAATATCAACAATCTGAAATAACAATTTGAAACAAACTATGAGAAAAGGGAGATAACCCTAATTTCACAACTGTCTATCAAATTTTACCACTTCAATGTTATTAGAAAAATGTGAAACATGCACACATGTCTTCAATATTCATTGCATTTTTATGAGTCATAATTAATTGATTATTGATATAAATTAACATGTATCTTTACTGTTATAAGAGAATTTCGATCTTTTAGGTTGGTAATCCTATGCTAAATAATTTTGTAAAATTCAGCAACAGAAATCAACACATCAAAGAACGATGGGATCTGTACAGACTGTAGATAACATATAACACTACAATTGATTAAACCAATGCGTACCTTAAATGTTAAACGTCACAAAAAATAAATATAACATTGTGAAGCAGATATTAGTTAGTTTTGTTCTTTTTGTAAATACGAAAAAACTACTGTGAAATATGTGATTAAAATGCACTAAAACATTGAAAGCGTTCATCTCCTTGTCACCGCTCATCAGTACATTAATGACATTATCAAATCCTTTTCTAAAATGAAAGAAGGAAAATGTATCTGACGTAGTCATCCGATGTGGACAAGATGGCCGATTTTGCACAATTGCACTGTAAATTAGAGTTATCGCCCTTTGAAAAAATGGGATCTATTGTAACGCTGGAATGTCATTTATATTTCATGTTTTCCGTACAAAACAGCTGATAATCAATGTTAGTTGAAAGCTATATGCACGAACAAAACTGACATATTTTCTAAGCGTTTTAGTGATTTCTTTCTTCCCTCATCTCCCTCGTCAGAAGAGTGTATTACATGGTATAAAAGTATTTATTGCCATGACAGATTGTTACTTATCCGGAACAAAACGGCGTTTTAAACGGATGTCAGATATTTCGAGACGATATAGTAATCAACCTTAGCAATATCAATTAACATCGACTCTTTTGTTCAGAAATAAAAAAAAACCACATTGAAATAAACATTAACATATTAGATATAATGTTAATATCACCCCTTTCAGAGGCTCCTCGGCTCAAAATATTTTAGGCTTTATTGCCTCATATGTGGAAATTCATTTATGCAACAACTCACCGATGGAACAGCTCATCGATACGACAAGTCATGGAATAGACATCTCATGGATACAACAATACATCGATACTCATCGAAACTCATCGAAACTTATCGAAAGTTAAAATAAAAGTGAAAAAGTAGACCCCCCCCCCCCCCCACGGATTAGGATTTTTAGGATTTTGGAATTTTATTTCTTTTTTATGCTTTTCAATAATTTTCGAACGAGTCTGCCCCCCCCCCCCCCCACACTTTCAAAAACGATGTTACGTGCCTGTATGGTAAATAATTGCCAATCGCGACTCGTTCGCCGAATGTTGAAACGATCAAGTAAATACGGGTAGTTGCCAATTGCACCTAAGTTTAAATTGAAAACGGTATAAATCCATTTACTTACTAAGAACGTTATTCTTACGACAAGTCACATTTTTTTCTTCCGATCACAAATGTAAGTAAAACCATTGTAAGATAATTTGTTTTTATTCCTTTGCGAAGGAATTAATGTAAAATCGCTTCCTCATTCAGCCATATCGTGACTGAGAATAAAATGAAGACAGTAACCTGAAAAGTGTTCAAACATTTATATTCTTATTTCAATTTATATCGACGAGTTGTCGTCATCCACGAGTTGTCTTTCGTTGACATGTCGCGTCGGTGAGTTTTACTTTCGATGAATTGTCGCATTCGGAGAGATGTCTCTCGATGAGATGTCCGGCACCGAGAAAGTACTTCAATATAACCGTTATGAAAACAACTCATCATCACCTCTGGGGACCGATTAGTGAATTCAAAAAAGGAATATTTCAAAATAGCCGATTTCATTATAACCGTTAATTTAATGCAAAGAAACTGGGGATTTATTTCTATTTCAAAATAAGGGGAATTTCAAAATAAGCGATTTTAATATAAATAAAGTAAGCTGTATGTAGTTTTTGGAAATCAAGTCTTCCAACAATCTGATGGAATTCCCATGAGTACCAATTGTGCCCCATTGTTAGCAGACCTATTGTTGTATTCTTATGAAGCAGAATTTATTCAAAAACTTGCACGTGAAATAAATAAATCACTCGCTGTGGCCTTCTACTCGACATTCAGGTATATTGACGACGAATGATCAATTAACAATTGTTATTTCCATACTTACGTCGACTCGATATATTCCAGTGAACTTGAAATAAAATATACCACTGATTCTGCGTCATCTGTTTAATACTCGGATATTTTACTGAAAATGGAAACTGGTTGTAATCTTACAACATAACTATATGATAAACGTGATGAGTTCAATTTTTCCATAGTCAACTTTCCTTGCTTATGTAGCAATATACCTTCATCACCTGCATATCGTGTTTTAGTCTCTCGGGTAATTCGATTCACAAGGGCATGCTCTTTGTATGAACAGTTTCTAAGACTAAGCAAGCTACTGACAAACAAGTTGATAAAACAGTCTCGTTTGAAGTCATCTTTTCGTAGGTTCTATGGTCGATACAACGACCTTGTCAGCAAAAACAATCTTCCACTGGGTCGCATGCTGACTGACTTTGTCATACAAATTGGTAGACCATTATTAATCACCATATTGTCTACGGACGTTTCCAGGGTGTTTCCCCGATTACGACAAAGAGCACATGACGGGTGTGACTGGTCAGCAGAGGATCATTAGATAAATTATTTATATACTTTGTCATCAGGATGTACTTTACTTCATGTGTTTCGTGTATGCAGACATTCAAATAATAGATGACTTTTGACTCTTAATTTAATGGCATCATGAATTCTGTTCATTATCTGATATTATGAATGCAAAAAGTCGAAAATTGCACGGGAATCGTTGCTTTGGATTTTTGTCTTCATCATGATATTATGTGAAATCATATAATATGTTACCCATTCATTTTGATCGATTCCCATAAACATATGTTTTACATTCATAGGGTAGTGGCGACAGACAATAAACTTAAATGTAAAAAGCTTTTGTGGTTGTTGTTTTTTAATTCAAAATTTTTATTGCATGTTTATTTAATGGGTTCTTTTAATACAACGTTTTCCAAGTGCTGATTTAAACGTTTGTATGATTATCAAACTGTTCTTGAAATTTTGAAATAAAAAAAATTCATCGACTTTGATGTAATCATTTCAAAAGTAGATTGCCGTTTAAATCCAACAAGGTTAACAGACATGTTTTTTTTAATAATGGATGTTTAGTCATTGTGCCGTGGTAGCTTGCGTAGGATTTCTGATTGCAGTATGCTTTGTTAATGTCGATTAAAACTTTGCATAGCAGTCGACCAGTTTTTCTTAACGAATTAGCCTTATTTGTGAATATTCTTATATCTCATTAGAGATATCCAAGAGAACCAACATTGTAGGTGCAGCATTTTTAACCTGCGTAAGCATTAAACATTTTTGCAAAAAAGGACTATATGAAGAAATTTTACATCCCCCCTCCCTGTATATGATTGTCATTTTTCGGTGGATTTTATCAACAAAGATAAGTAAAATATAAATTGAACACTAAATGCTAACTCATGATCATCGTAGATGTGCTGACCTAGTCGGAACTGTCATTCATAAATAACATGTTACATAATCCCCTGTAAAATGATGTTAGATAGGATATTTATTTGGTGTGGTATTAGAGATTTTGATTTAGATTATGAATTAGAGATCTTTAATATTGGCTGTTTCTTATTAATGTTGCAACTTCGGCAAAACTATACGATCATACTTTTTAATAAACTGCTTGTGAAACAACTATTGGACAAAGTGGTTTCTACATTTGGGTTGCATCTCAAGGAGATTAAAAAGTCTTACAGTGACTGTTGTGTATTTCTACAATATCTTCATACGCAATAGCAAGGGTGATCACTAATGACCTGATTTAATGAACAGTGATTTATCATTATTTAATGTCCTTTTTATTTGATTCTAAACCCAAAATATCTGAGAATTCATTGAACTTTTATATGAAAAATAAAGCTGTTTGTTTTCATAATCATTAATTAAAAATCGAATGTGTGACAGTAGATTGCAGAGCAAAGGTTTGCATAATCGATAACGTTTGTTACTTCTCTATACAGATGTTTTACTATATGATGCGAAAAATAGTTTAATGCAAGCGTTAAACAAACAGCCGCAGACAATTAATCATTTTCTTCCTTGAATATTGATTGTTATTGCGTTGTTTTAATGTTACTATTTTTGGTTTTTTTTTCAAATCCACCATTTTGGAAATACCTCTGTTCCTAGAAAGTAATGGTTTTGGTCGTTGTGTTGACTCCTGTGTCAATTCATTCATAAGAGATGACATTTAAATCAATTAAATACTAAGTAAGATACCCTTTATCTTACCTCTCATTTGTAATTTATATACAAAGTATCCACTGATGTGTTAAACGTTCTTTTACACGATATTAACTCAAAGTTTTATATTTTTTTCAACCCTTTTGGCGTTGCATTAACAAATGACATGCAACAATTGAGATTTATGGTTTAATTTAATGTGGACACAGGATTTGAAAATACTGTGGTTTTATCATTATTGACCAAAAAAATATATAGATTATTCAACAAATAAATTTTTCCATACCTCTGAGATAAAAAACTACACTTTTGCTGATTGCTTTCAGCGAAAGAAATTTAGACCAAATTTTTCTTGTATACATTGAAACCTTTGATAAATATACAGTCCTTTCAGAAAGTAAAAACATTGGCGTATTCACAGTCTACAAATTTACTCCTTTTATTTACGAAACAATATATAGTAAACCTAAAATTCAGTCTTACGTCCGATTTGTTTTATATGATACAATGAAATATCGATACTCTCTGCCAAATCTTAGATCCTGTTGAAACTAGGTTTTTTGTCTAAAGACCGAAAACGGACGAACGAAAATGATTAATGAAAATAAAAGCTGGTATTTCTTGTACATTTGTCTAGTGTCCATTACAGTTTTCTTTTATTAAAAAAGGCTGATTGTTCTGATTATTCCGATTGTTCTGTCTCCGTTACAGGAAGTTTTCAACCAGTTTATTTATTGCTTTTTTATTTATTTGTTTCATGATTTATTGAATAAAGCAGGTAAAAAGCTACAAAATAACAAAGATCACATTTTAACAGTTGTCTTATAAATTCACACATGTACTGTTGATGACAAGAATGGCGTTCCATACATAAAATAATTTGAAAATACTTGGACTAGGAAAACTGACAAATCCTACATTAACTTTGACATGTATGTAATTCTAAACATTCTGACAGTCTAATATGGTGAAATATATGGAACAATACTCAAAACTGCACAAGGAAATACTATATCCAAATAATATATAGACATCATTGCTGACCGTTAATTTCTTTTAAATAAGTAAAATTTACCAAAAAAAAACTATCATGTAAGGTATTCATAAGCTTAAACAACTGAGTAGCACATATAAAATAACATACATTATAGTGGTCCACAATCTTCAAAAATGGAACGTTTCTTGTTCAGTGTGCTGGCACGTGCATCAAAAAAGGGAGATAATTCTAGCTCGCATGTATGGAGCTAATTAATGTAATAAATGTATTCCACTATACTGATATATTTGAGATATCTCACCGGAAGTACAATTTTTGGTTTATATAACATCGAATATATAACATATGAAAGGATTATAACATATACTTTAATTCTATATGAAATAAATTAAATGCAAAATAATTATAATTTCATTTACAACTATAGGCCTATAAGCTTACAATGTCTGAATGCCCAAGTCCTAATCATTTAATGCGTGTAAAAGACTGAATGTTGATAGTGAATGTTTTGAACAACTTGTTAGTTAGTTGCTATAGTTTTTTATCAACTAATGTCTCTTCTGAAATAACTCCTCCTGGCATGTTTTACATTTTCTCTATGTCACAAAAACAATATCAACACCTTTAAGCGTCTATATTGAATCCGAAAGTTTAAGAATAGTTTTAACACAATACTGTCAATGTTTCAACTGTAAATTTAACACTTGTGCGTTGTTTTAATATGTGAAAAGTTCAACAATAGTGCAAACCTGTCGTTATACGATAAAAAAGAAAAAAAAAATGTTGATCTTTCTCTGAATCATGTTGCAATCAAAATTACAGAAACAGTATTCCTTTAAAAAATATTGGTCATTTTGTATATAGCGATAATTTGTGATTAACATTGCCTGGTTCTATGTTAACTTTCGAGAGTGTGTTAACAATTATTTACAGCTGAGAAGCAAATGATAAAACGAAACATGAAATTTAAAAACTAATAAAAATGATGATTAATAATTAAAAGCAGAACCTAAACTCATTTTATCTATGTTATTTTTTGGCAAAATATTGGCAATTTCCCACTAGGAAATAATTTTAACATTTATTGTAATATATATTCTTAATATACACTTCATTCATATCAAGCATGTAATTATTTGACAAATGGTTTGTAAACATGAATAAAAAAGAACTTACTAGAAAAATATTTTTTGTAGTTTCTGATTTCAAATCATGCAATGTATTGAGTCAGAGGGTATATAAATGTACGTCAGTGTGAAAGTTCATGTTTTGTCTTTTTTGCCAATCTGGTGCTTGTTTA
This sequence comes from Magallana angulata, assembly GCF_025612915.1. Lineage (NCBI taxonomy): Eukaryota > Metazoa > Mollusca > Bivalvia > Ostreida > Ostreidae > Magallana > Magallana angulata. Next base: position 558,820 of record NC_069111.1, on the reverse strand, counting down.
AATGAAATTACGTTTGCAGATGAAACGTTCACAAAATTAGAGTTCTGATCTAAGACGGAACTTTGGAGGATGAGACTGTATGCATTCGAATTCCAAAGATCAAGCTTATTATCTGTACCCGATATTGTTTTTTAGAACAAAATTCGGTCCGTAAATCAATTCATTGATTAGATCTAAATTCGTAATAAATTTGAATACAATGTAAAACGATATCTTATTTGAAATTAAAATTCAGAGTGAATAAGTAATGAAAGGATGGTAACCATATGGTTAATCAAATTGATCAGATACTAACCCATTAAATCTCAATCAGTTGGACGATTCATTGTTGATCATCCTCAGAAATAGTTAGGAGATGCTTTCCAACGTGGTCCTCTTTGCACTTCTTTACTGTAAGTTTGATCTATTACAAAATTATAAGTCTGTATGTTAAAGGGGCTGGTCACAATTTTGTTCAAATTCTATTTTTATGTTTTTATTATTTACAATGCTTTAGATATGCATTTCTAATGATAACATTAAATTTGAGAGTCATTCGTAGAGTTATAAGCAGGATACAGGGCTCACAATTCTTTGTCATGTAAACAAGGCTCGTGCCCTGTTTTTGTTTACATAGGTTCAATATACCAGTAAAAAATTCCAGCTTATGTGTCTTATCTTCTTTTTTTTCTAAGCATAGATAAACAGTTCCTAACGTTTAACACATTCGATTTAGGTTTAAAACTGAAATTTTTCCTTCAACGTTTAAAATGTAAACAAAAGAATTGTTTACATAGCAAGAATTGCAAGCCCTGTAGCTCGCCCATAACTAAGAAAATGACACTCAAATTTTGGTTGCTTATTAAAAATGCCTTTCTTAAGCATTGTAAATATTAAAATCGGAAAAATAATGTTTGACCAAAATCGTGACAATGCTCCTTTAAGATTTTTATCTAGAATGTTGAGTTTAGTAATATTTAATTTATGAAGACTTTTTAATTTCAATCTGTGTTCGGCGGTTGGACATAAGACAGGAAAAGTTTTAGAATTAAAATTATTTCTTCTGTGGTATTAGCTTCACGATAATTATAAACAAGCATTATTAGGGTAATTATGACGTCAGGGAAAACGAACGGAGGTGTGCAAGGCCAGGTCTGCTAACATTTGCTTAGTTATCTGTTAAGATGTCAAGCCGTAAATCAAGCCCTGGGGCCACAAAACTTAGGTGACTCATGAGCTAAGTCTCCCTTTTACAAAAAAAATTTAAAGTAAAGCAATAAGACTGAGATCAAAAGTGAGTTCGTTTAATTTTTATGGTCCCACTAACAGTTGCTTAGTTATCTGTTTATTCATATTTTCAATGTGTTAAACTATCGCCAAAATATTTTTAAGAGAATAAAGAAATTCAAAAAAGTGAATCCATTTATTATTTGTATGTTTCTCTATATCAAAACTTGGCCTGTAATTAGTGAGCTGTATTCATGAAAACTAGATACAAAAGTGAAAACGTTTGATACAGAAATGCTAACCATGAGACAATTTAATTTCACTGGGATACAAGAAGAAAGATTTTAGGATTGTGAAGAGATGAAACAAGATATCTTGAGAGGAAAACTTCATATTTGATTCAAATAATTTTTTTGGGAAAAAATGCACTTATTCGGAAAATACATGATCCGTAATTCACCGAATTTATCAGGAAGAATGACATCATAGACATACCTAAATCAAGACAGACTCCTTCGTTTGCTTGTTCTGACAGTCCTTAAGTCTATGAACTATTAAAAGTGCGCTGTTCGTTAAAGATACGCCCCTAATATTTGTAAACACCGGCTGTAAATGTTAATATGTATTGTGGTTCCAATTGAAATTGTAAGTGATGGGAAGGTAGATGATGTTCTTTTTGGTATTGTTTATATAACCCTGATAAAAAAGCAAATATTCCTTACCAGAGTTGTTTTCTTAGAAACTGAACAGGAACTTTTAACTGTTTGAAACATTTGTGAACTATATCTTTTATAAGAAACTGTAATGCAGAAACTGTTAATTTAAGTGATTATGAAACTTCTGACGATTTTATTGCTAATATTCAAAACTGTGACAATGTCATTCGTTGAGTTAAAAGCGAGTTACTGAGCTTTCAATTCTTTGCAATGTTAACAACGCCTCTATTTACAATTTGAAAATTGAAATGAAAATTCCAGTTTAGACAGGTTGGATAGGTTAAACGTTAGCAACGTTTTTTTTTTTTTGCTTAAAACGAATAAGAAGATAGACAAATCAGCTTGAAAAAGATTTTTACTGGTATATTGAACCTATGGAAACAAAAACAGGACACGAGCCTTGTTTACACGACAAAGAATTGTCAGTTCTGTATCTTGCTTATACCTCTACGACTGACTGTCAAATATCATGATATCATTTAATATGCATTCCTAAAGCATTATTTATAGTAAAAACAGAAAAATAGAATTTGACCAAAACTGTGACCATGTCCGTTTAAATTAAGAAAATGTTGATACCTTGAAGAGCTTCTACATTCTTTTTGTTATGTTAGTTACAGATACAGCAACCAAGGAATTTTGGTATTATTAAATTGATTTTTGTACCAACAATTATGTTTTTATTGTGAATTGACGAATGGGTAGAGACAAACTTAAGGCCGTTTAACGATTAAAAATGAAGTGCATAATTATTTTATTTTAGATTGAATTTTGAATTTGAGTTATAAGATTTTTGTAATCAGATGTTCATAGCCCACTTTCGATGTGTTTGTCCTTTAATTATTGTACTACAAATATTTATGTTCCATATGAAACTCAGTCATATGTAAATTTGTTGTCGGCTAACAATGCCTACGATTTTTAAAAGAACATAGAACATTGTGAACTGCTAAATACAATAAACCAGGCTCTACACGAGGTTAAATAAGAGGACATTGATTTTGTTATGAAAAAGATATGTGATGTTTTTCATAACGCAGGGAAATATCTTTCGGTACTAGAAAAATTAACACGCCTAAGAAACAAAAAAAAAGATAAACCGTGGTTCAATAAATCTTTAAAACAGCAAGAACAAAAATTCCACTTGGTAAAGAAAATTCACAATAAATATAAATTTGGCGATAAATGTACGAAAGATTCACTCAAGGCTAATAACAAAGAATACAATGCAACCTTGGACCGTTGCATGAAAAATAACAGATGCGATTAAAAACAAAAACTTTAAAACATTCGCAGTAGAAGTAGTATAGATGAATGGAAAGTTCTAAATCAATAAGATAAATTTATAAAATGTGCTGTAAGTATAAATGATATATATGATTGTTATGGAAAATGAATAAATAAGATCATACAGATGATGTCGAGCAGCCAAGTTTAAGGTGTGAAGAAGACCCTTTTGGTTTTTGTGAATCTTCTATATCCGACTTAAAAATCCTCTCTACTATTATAATAATCAAGAATAGTATCTTCCGATTGTGGTCAAGTTTTGAATAAGCGTATTGTATCTACTATAGTAAAATTCTTATCTGCGTATGTACGCTTTATCTGTATTAGCACCAAACGAGTTTTACAGTTTTATTGTTTTATTTCATATATATGATACAGTAGTTGTACCAGATGAATGGTTAATAGGCATAGTAAAACCCCTTTTATAAAAATAAAGGTCACCCAACACAACCCAAAAATTACAGACTAATTACTTTCTCAAGTTGCCTCTGCAAGTTCTTCACAGGCATTTTATGCAACAGTCTTGAATTTTTTTCTTATAATTTAGAGACTCTCGACACACCAAAATATAATTTGATGAATCGATAGAGAATTTTTATTGAAAACAGCGATCAATGTCGGCTTTTAGTTACTTTAAATGAGTTTTATTTTTTTCAGTGAAATGAGAAAAACTGTTTTGAGGACAAACGGGGTAATTTAGAGCTTAAGATATGGTGTCAATGTGTAATATAATAATGAATAGATACATGTCGAAATATGATTTTACAGCAAATGCTTATTACGAGTAACAGTTTATTAACAGTTTTTAATCAACAGATTTTAGAAAATATCTACACTTCTTGTTTTTCGTTTTCATAAATTATCGTTTTCATAAAAATATTATGAAGTTTATATGGCCGTCCTTGATATGTATAGATAATTGTATTTTACATTATATATAATATTTAGCTTTAATGTAACAGGATGCATTTTTATGATAAATATATTCATACATTGTTCATCTTTCTTCAAAATCACCATCATCCTACTTTTCATCTATATTTTACATGTATATATTTAGGAACAGACTACTATCCCTATAACTCCCTCTCTTTTACGAAGCTATCAATTAATTATTAATTGTTACAATTGGCCAATTCTACGTTTTGAGGTTTATATATCTTATTTATGAAATAATGTATTTTATAAAGATCCTAGTAATTCATAGTTTTGATATCTAAGTTTTATTATTTTATATCTATTATATGCGAAAGGTAAGTTATTGTTACCATATTTAATACTTGTAGTTAGAGAGTACCATGTTTCAATTATTCAACAGCTAAGCATGTGATTGTGAATCCTTGTTCTATAAACAGGTGATCGTTGCAAAGTTATATCTTTATTTTTATTATATGTATCTTGAAATAATGTGATTTTTAAAGGAGCTACATTGAAAGTTTACGTTTTATTTAAAGAGACAGTACGGCGCATCTTATCGAAAAACCGACTTGAAAAAAATTCCGATTGGGTTCGGTATTTTGGTACTATTTATATATAAATAAACTTTCAGAAAATTACAAATTTCTACATGAGCTCAATCTAATTAGTTCATTAGAATTAATGATTGCGAATAACCCATACATATTTACATCGCAACGTATTACCGGGTTCAGCCTTCTATACTATTACGCATGCGTATTTACTAAAAAAAAAAACACATGCAAGGCTCGCAAAAATTCTGATGGACAAGTTTGTTAATAGAAATATGTCTTTTCTACTTCTCCTAGGTATTAATTGTTCAAAGTTTTTGAAATAGCCAGAAATATCATTTTGTGTGCATGCATTTTGCGTGTTTATCAGAGGAGTTGCTACAAGCTAAATTTACATTGTAAGTAAGACGCCTTGTGGGGTTATTTGACATACTTATGTCGGTGCATTTTAAAATGAACTGAAATCAGTAAATCATTTATAAATTATTGAAAAAGTGTTGATATGGTTCCGTTTAGGGAGTCCCGTTCCCTCGTATTCGTTGCAGACCGTGATTGGGCGAAGATCTTGCAGTTTTCAGAACGTGTCAATTGCTGTCAATCAAAATCCACGTGGTACAAATAAACGACAAATATTATTCCGGTTAGTACGACCCTTAAATTGCCGGAGGCTCATACCTACATTCATTGGGTTTGTGAAAGTGATTTTTATGTACTTCAACTGTCACACTCAACGTTATTTCTTACAATACAATGGGTAGATCGGAAGTTAAACATAACTGTTTCAGCTGTACTGTCTCTTTAATTAAATATCGATATTGATAATGATATAGAGCTCATTTCTATATTTTTGTAAATTGTGTTCAAGGGCAGTAACTCTTATTGGCCCTGAAAGTGTGATGCATTATAACCAGAGTTATCCTTCTTTACAAATGGTTTGATTATTAAACTCTGAGCAGTAATGTATTTCAAGCTGCTTGGTCCGATTTTTTTATTATTACAGTATCAATTTTTTTTTTCTATACAAACCATTATCTTAGAAAGTTATGGACTTTCTCCTATTTACACCAGCAGAATCAGTCTCCTTTCAAAGTTAGAAATATTCAAACTAAATAAAAAAAATTTCTTTTTGGGCAAACGAAAAAACAAACCAAAATGCATCACGGGATTGTGTAGAAAAGGACGCCGTTTGGTTTCGTCCCCCGAATAATTGGGGTTATTCAGCCCGCATGCTATGCATCGATTGTAAAGAAAACAAACTTCGGAAACATTAGCGAGTAAAACGTATACATGTTTATTTGTAATTTGTCTGATCATTTCGACCTTTATTTAAAGCGATGTCAAATTCGTAATACAACCATACCCGTCTCGTCGTCAGGGGTGAACTTTTACATGAGGCGAAATAACGCGGTACCCTTTAATGTCATTTGTTTTGTAAGCAAATTTTGTACGTAGTTTTCTTTATTGAAATTTGGCTGGGAAAACTACTGCAATGTCTATCATTATACATATACTTAGCATAACCATCGTTTAAAAGCGTGCATAAAATTTGATATAAAATCGGACCAAGCAGCTTTCATGAATACATATTCGAAGGGGATTGTATCTTTTATGCTGAAACTTATTGTAAACATTGATCATTTTTATGCTGATATCTATATATTATATTACAGGGTTTATTCTTTTAAATCCCTGTATCATCTGACTAAATGAAGAACCCTTAAGTGGACTTGTTTATCTTTTAGACAACCCACTATCACACTAAGAAAACCTAATAGAACTATGTTTCCGTTTACTACACTATAAAAAAGTACAAAATAAATCATATAAAAAAAATAGAGGCCGATATTGGTGCTATTATTTATCATCATTTATCAAAAACAATTCTTCGTCAATCCACCAAATAATGCATTGGAGTGTCAAGCCACCCAAAATTCAATAAGAATGTCAGTCCCGTCCCACCCTTATCAACTTCCTTCAGGTTAATACTCAACCTCGAATCTTAAGTTTGATCTCAAATACATGTACCTTTTTATAGATTTGAGTTGAGGACTGAGTTGAGAGATTTGAAAACTTGATGACGGCGGGCCCGGTTTTAGAAAAGAATATTTTACATTTGACAACATAATATTGTTAAAATTTTTACTACAATCGTGAATGTAAATGTATCCCAAAAAGAAATTGTTCTGCGCCTTTATTGAATTTAAACAAGCTCTTGGTACTGTATAGCGCAACGGTTTATAGTATAAATTTTATAAAAGTGATATATCTGACAAACGCCTGGCTTTAAAAAAAATGTTCAATGGTATAAAGTCTTGTCACTTGTCTCTTTCACTGTCACTTTCCCAAATATATTAATTACAATGAAAGTTTTATGATTGATATTAATGTCAGTAGGTTTACTAGTATAACAAATGTAACAAATGACAACCTGATTCTCTATTGTAAACTTTTTATATTTTATTCTACGTGGACCACACTTGTAATCTGAGTCAGCTTCAAATTTACAGCAAGCCCTTGATGAATTTCATAAGATCGGTAGAAAATGGGTGAAAAAAGAAAAATTGGATCAGTCCCCAAATGTACTTTTATGTATAAGGGTGAAACATTAGAAGCTGTAAAAGAGTATAACTATCTATGAATAGTTCTTTTCACCTTCGGCTTTTCTGAAACCAAGAAACATCGAAGTGTAATAATTTAAGAAATGTAATTGAAATATGTAGTGAGTGTATTTTTTGATTTCCATTTACAAAGGAAGCATTTACGACTTCCCTTTTCATTGAAGAACAGCAGTCGATGATATCAAAAGCCTAGATTTTAATTTGTCATTGGGAATGGTTGTATAAAGCGTTGAAAAATCGTACGTTTTGATGCTATTGATTTTGATAAGATTTTGTGACCTCAGAGTTTCTAATAATTCTTTAGAGTTTTTCAGCATCCACATCTGATTAACACCACTTTTTGGGTAGTTTGTTGTAGAGTACTCTTCCTTTGCTACTGTAAGAATTTTAGTGAGGAGTAAAGAGAGAGATTTGGTAGAACATTTACTGGAACCTGCTATATATCTGTTTGTAAGGACTTTTGTGAAGCTTTGGAATCCAGTTCAAATAAATCTGTTACAATTTTGTAAATGTTATTAATAAATTGACTGGGCTATTGGACCCCTTGCTTGTAATTGATTTCATTAAGTCATTCGGCTCGCATTGCTAAAGTAAGCGATTTGCCCCCTACGTCTCTTTTTAAAATTTGTTTCCTCAATTTGCAAAGTACATTTTTGTTTTTCAGTTACAAACATCAATGTCTGTTGGAGTCTGTGTAATTTATGCAGACGAGTAAATGTAACGACGGACCAGTCATCAATGTACATATTTACTGAATTCAAAATAAAGTTGACAGCAGATCGAGCAATAGATGGAAAGTTTCAGAATTTTACAAATGGCGACTGTGCAGGTACAAACGTTGATAGAAAACACAAACAGGCATGGTGGAACATATCTCTACCGGATCTGGCAAACATTTACAAAATCAACTTAATGTTCAGAGAAAAGTGTGAGTTTGTAAATCCAAAATTCGATGAATGCAGGATTGCATAAAAAAGTACAATAAAATTCATTTGGGAGTTATCGTTCATATCAATAATTTTTAGCTGTCTTGTTTTGCTTGTGCTTCACACATAATTAAGGATATTAAAGAAGTTATCGTTTAACTATTGTTCTTATTTTTCCCCATTTTATTGTAACCAGAGTAACATTCGAAAATAATTAACTTCGACCTTTAAAGTGTGGAAAGAAATGGCGCTTCAAATCAAATTGAAACAAAATGATTGTAGTTTTTTGTCATTACGAAGAGTATAATACATGTATATAACATGTTTTTTGTTTGTTTTTGTTTATATTAATTTTTCCCGCAGATACCCGCCATTACGGTTACTACATCTTCATCAACAACCAGGATATTGACATTGAAGGTTTAGCCTCCCTGACTCCCGTGTACCATGAGGAGAATGAAAAGCATCCCGGTGTCCAGAATATCATCATGTTTCCTGGTGGTATCCAAGGGAAACAAATGTACATTTATCATAACAAATCTGGTGAGGGTGAGAATAACAAAAACGTGTTGGACATCTGTGAGGTGGAAATCTGGGGTATAAGTATTAGATATCCTCCTACTTTAGGGATGATTTTTAAAGCGAAATCTATAAACGTTTCAAATTCAATGATATTACAAGAACAATATTAACAGTTTTTTTGTATTTAATGTTTATTGATGAAATTTAAATTTTGAATAATGTTCTTTTTTTTTATTTTCAATTTTCATTTTACAAAGGTTGCTTTAACTACACTGAGAACGTTAATTGCACATGTTCACGAAATGAAAGTGACAACCTCCTCCCTAAAGGTGGGTCACTGCATGGAGTAATGAATTAAACACTAACCTTATTTTGTTTTATGCATAATATTATTCTTCAGAAACTTAAATAAGGGTTGCGCAAAAAACTCTTATTTGTAATTGTTTATCAGAATAACAGTTATCTCATGGATGTTCTTTTCGTATGATATTTATTATATGTTTATTACACACATAAAATCACATTTTTTTAGCAATGCTATCATCGATCGGTGCCTGGCCTAACAATAACCTGACTTTGATATGTCACCAGGGGAATGTAAAATTTCAGGATAAATTCAAACCGAAGTTAGATTTAACTCACAACTTTCAAAATAATATTTCATTCACTTGTCTTGATGGTAGGTATTGTATACTTTCTTAATTTCAAACTTTAGTTAGTTGTTAGAAACAAAAACATTATATTTGCTTCTTCTTACCTACTTAATACAATTTCAAGCTTTCGTGCGATCTTTAAACAGAATAGATTTTTGAATTGTTCTATCTATTTTGTTTGATGTTAGTGACGCGCTTTTTACACGAAGGCAAAGTTAAAGCTTTAAAATATTACGTACGCAAAACAATCGCACTTAATTTATCTATCACATAAAAAGGAACATTTAAACCCCACACAACAAAGTTGCAAAGGGTGTCATGTGTTTTACCGCCCGTCCTTCAGACTGTCAGTCAGTCAGTCCTGTTTTTTGAAAGCACAACTCCTCTTAAACTGCTGCGTGGAGTTTTGTAAAACTTTGTAGTTTTTTAGGAAACAGTGTGAAGATATGCGTATTACCGAGAGATTCTGAGCCCATTATTTTTCTGAGAACTTTGGTCTTATTTTGATATAAGTAATGAACAGTTTGTAAGTGCAACTCCTCTTTATACGCTGCACTGAATTAAGTGAAACTTTGTAAGCATTTAGGACACAATGTGCAGATGTGTATTTTACTACGAGATTATAATTCTGTTACCCCCCCCCCCCCCCCCCACCTTTTTTTGGTCTTTCTTAACTTAGTTCTTTTTTATTGTTAAAGACAATGAAATAGATGTGCAGATTTGCATGAAGCTTTTATTCGATGGTATTTTGCGACAAATGCACCAAATTTAAAATATTTTTGTATATTCAATGCTTATAACTTGCCATTCATTATGTGTATCAATGTAAAAAAAAATGGAATAGCGTTGGAGAAGTGAGCTTGCTCACTTTTTCTTTTATTTGTCCAGTTTCAAATTCTAAAGCATTGTCAACATTTTAAAAACAATTTATGGATATTAACTCTTAGATTGTTTTCCTTGTAATTTTCATACAAAATCAAAATTATCATTTCATAGGATATATGCCTTCTCATGGAGAACAAAACGCTAATTTTCGCTTCAAAAAATATATATTTCATTTTTAAGCTTGCCCTAAGGACGCTTACAACGCCACCACTACTGACGTGGAAAACTCCGTGCAATTTATGAGGTTGAGTGTTGACGATTATTTCAATTATACCTGTAAAACCGGTCACCGATTTGAGTCGGGAAATCTCATCAGAATTTGCCAGGAAAATGGTTCTTGGAGTGGAGAAGAACCTATTTGTAAACGTAATTGGGATTTGATTATGTTTTATAAATATCAACTCATTACTGATTTAATGCAATTCTTAATGATAATAACAATTCCCTTATATTTTAGCATAATTAGACGAATTTTATATAATGTATAACTTTCCGTTTCTTTCTGACAAAAAGGTACATATTGCCGTACGATCATTTTTACTGAAACTGAACAGTTTCTCCTCACAGTCTATTGTGTTATAATCATTGTTTAAGCTTGTATAAAACCAACTTACAGTGGTAGAACTGCACACGGGTTTTAAAACCGACCAATCATCACTTAGAGTATCGGAGATAACGCCACAACACCTGTAAAAATGAACATAGACATGCTGCTGGAAATCTAATCAGAATTTGCCAGTAAAACGGTTTTGGAATGGGGAAAAAATTATTTAAAATTGCAAAAGTTATTTTCTTTATGATAAAAAGATACCAAAGAACCTTTGAGTTGGAGAATAGAAACATTTACAGTATTTAACTGCCCGTTTAAATTGATACTTCCTATCATACAGAATAATATATTAACGTCAGAAAGGGAAAACTACCGAAAAAATGAAGCAAATACGGTACCGATCAGACCCAACCTAACACCAGAGTAAACCCCAACTAAAACCCGTGTTTACTTTTTGGGTTTACTTGGGGTTTACTTTTTGAAAATTTGGGTCCACAAGGGGTTTACTTTGGGTTTATTTTGGGTTCACTTTGAAATTGCTTTTGAGGTCAACTGTATGCACTGAAGTGTGAGACAGACTTGTATTTTATTTTACCATCCTAGTGACTGTAATGCCTACCCTTTGTATATTCCTAATACACAGTTAGCGTCTGCTTTCATGGGTATACTTCTGACTGGGTTTACTCTCTGTGTCCACTCTGGGATACTTTGGGCATACTCTGGGTTTACTCTGGGTCCACTCAAGTAAATCTAAAGTGAACCAGGAGTAAACCCAGAAAGTAAACCCAGGGTTTATTTGAGGTTTACTTTCTGTTAGGTTGGGTCTGATCGGTACTGTACATATTTAAATTGTAAGGAAGAAGACAAACTGCATACTTAACAGCAATTTTTCTAATACAAGAATGCATTAGTTCATTAAATTAAAACAAAACAAACCACACGGGTAATTTTTTCAACTGACAAAACTCGCAATCTTCATACCCGTATAAGCTATAATAATTTATTAACTAAAAACCTTTCATTTAAAATGAATACAACTTAGTATATATCGATCTGAATTTTTTCAGGGGTCAAACGTTAAACAAGTGTATGATATGTACTATTTGATACATAATTTGATTTGTCATTTAGGATGCAAATGCCCTTGTGAACGATTAGCGTCACAGAATTTCATCAAAGATCCAATTGTCCTTCAACAGAGAATTGAGGAAACCAAAAAATTCCTCGCGGTGAATAGATCGGAGTTGTCTGCCTTTAAGAGAAAGACGATATCCAGCTATGACGGACGTGCTTCCTCTACAGGAATAGGGATGACTCTGGGGGTAGGGATGATAACCTTTGTTATTGGCACAATCATCTGTTGTGATCTACTCACGTGCAAGGCAAAGAAAAGGAAGAAGAATGTTCCAAAGACAGTAACTTTGCGTACGCGGTGGAATACCTTACAAAATTAAACACGCACTGTAGCTTATATTCTCTCATTTTTTGTAACAAGATCATTGACCACGTGAAATGAACATTTTTATGGCTGGACTTTTTGGGGATTATTGTCCTATTATATCTTTGAAATATCTTTGAAATACGCATGATATACGAGCATATTTGTTGTTAGATTATTACAGCGACGTGGATTACATTTTGTCATTGTTAAAAATAGCAAAACAGATTATTTGAACTGTCATAAAGACATCTATTCATATTTATCTTTGAATTAAGCGTTGTTATTGCAAATGTTTTATACGATGGAATTAGGCAGCACAAATTCTGGAAACCTAATTCGACCTCTCCGTTACTTTGAAAGTACACACACTATAAAAATAAACAGAAGAATGGTGACTAAGTCACTGTTAAAGTTAAATCTTATTGGTAACCTCGATGTATCATACATAGAGCACAAGAATATCACATCCGGCTAACGCAACAGTCCCTCTACACTCTACACGACATCGTCGACTTTCTAGATTTTGCCATCTTTAATTAAGCTCTCTCATTTTCTCGGCCGACTTTAATCTGAAATGGAGGGATTTCAATAATTTATAAATTATGTCTCATTGAATATGTTAAAAATGTTATCTGCTACGATTGATCAGGTTTATTTTAAATTTTCGAGAAGCTATTAATATTGTGTATAATATTTCAATTGAACGGTTTGTATAATAAATTATTCATTGTAATTATAAGCTCAGTTGTATTCATCTTCATAATCGGTATCTAGAACCGCTTTATGCATTAATAATATGTTTCAATGGTCAATTGATTCCTGGTATTTCTGTTACTCTGTATTGACACAACAAAAGAGCTAGTTATTTTTATTAGATTGAAGTCAACATTGTAGTCTGATCTCCAATCCTTTGACGTCACTTCCTGTTTCTGTGTTTCTGATTTTTTTTCTAGAAAAATTGGCTCCATTTTTGTTCTTGTTGTTGCTCATTTGGAGATATGAGATCTTTATTTTCAACAGGAAAATATGGAACTCGGGTCATACCTTTAGGATGGCTGAAAAATAGAAATGATTAAACAAGCTTCCTTGAATTCTTTTAGGATAACAACATACTAGAGATCCGTTTACATTCATTATACTTATTTCCTTAGAACCAATTATAGTTCATAATAATATAGTTATAATCTTAATCTTTCAAATCGCTTCCTAATATATATTATTTAACATCTTCATGTAATGCAATTTTAAATTAGTTTAAAGATCATGTCATATCAATCCATATGTATCATATTTCATTAACCTTTCAGCCAATTATCTTGATTTTTCATATCTATTTATGTTTTTAATTTTGAATACGGCTTTTAAACCATTCTTTGCACACTTTAAGAATGACTACTTAGTCATATTGTTGGGTTTTTTTTTGTATAAATACATTTTCTATGGGATTTTTTCTTTAATAATAATAATACAAATAAAAAGGATTATTTTTTTTGTTGCAGCAAAGTCATTTCTGTAAGTGTTCCTTGTGTGGTAATTATTGTCGATATAAACTCAGACGCATTAGTGGTACCTGTAGATTTGTTTTTCACATTGTCTTAATTTCAAGTTTATTATTGAGCGTACAAATGTGTATACCTTTAAATAGGCTTTAAATGTTCGTGTAAAAGTATTTTATCAAATATGCGTTTAGGATGTGCTATCTCGAGTTAAAACTTTGTGATTTTTAGTCTTAATACACTTAAGAGGGCTGGGAGGTCATGGCCATTTCTAGACTTTGTTGGTGGAATAACACACTGGAAAAAGACGCTCAAATTAACAGGAAATGTTTTGATAATGAAAGATATAATGATAAATAAACTGTACAAATGTCAAATAAGCGAAAAATTTGCAGTTTATGGATGAATAATGAATATCTAAATTAATTATTCCAGAAAGTAACAACAAAAGCCACTGCGGGATTCGAACTCAGGATGTACGGATCACCAGTCCGACACACAGCTATGGAGTAAGTTTCATATGTCTGTCCATAAAATCTTTTTTAAAAAACGAAATGTCGTTTCGATCAGCAGTCAGCCATTTTGTGATGATGTGTTATTCTACCTTAACGTCGATGTGTTGTGTAATGTGCTGACTACCCAGCCTCCTTCAAAAAAAGCAAAATTTAAATAGATATCACTGCCAAGGTATATTTTTGTGTCATTTACTTGATGTGTTACATTTTAAGTGTCTGATAATGATTCTTTAATATTTCGATATCATTAACAGTTTTATTAAATACTGAATAATTATATGCTTTTCGGGGCTTGTTTTGTTGTAAGTTAATTGCAGCTAATCCATGGTTCAATAACCTTTGACGACTTTTAACACTTTGTAAATGGCAGCCATCAGACTACGTACATTCTATGTTTTGATTCATGTTTATGCTTATCAATTATTAAAGATATATACAGCGCAAATAAAGCAATGTGTCGCTATTCATTTTGTCCTCATTACTTATCAATATGCACTTCCAGTCAGCTGAGTCACTCACGCGACTTGCTGCGATCATTGTCAATTGATGACCGTCATCTGTTAATATATGAACAACTGTTTCTCAGAAACTACTCAAATGTTTTCAACCATATTAGGTGTGTAACAACTGCAGGTGGATGGGAACATACATTGTCACTTTCTTCCTTGTAACCAGGCCCAGATGCCATAAAAGTTAGACGAGCTTACTTTTGGTCTCAATCCCACTTTTGCACTATATATTCCTATTGTAAAAGTGAGACTGACATCAGAGGTGTGCTCATCAAACATTCATGACCCCTGGGCCTGATTCACAGCTTGACATCCGTCTATAATAGAATGAATTCATTGAGATATTAAAACGGCGAAACCATATTTCACCTTTTGGTCTTTCTGTGTCAAAAATATTTCATTTTTTATCAAAGGTTTATTCCACAAAATAGGTATTTGTTTTTATAATTAACTGAACCTCTCCTGTCCAATCGAACAAAACGTATTAAAACTATCCTTAATATTTGTTTAGATCTGATAATTTAATCCAATTCTTTAAAACAAATATTGTCAAGGCATAAGCGTCATGTTTAAGTTTCCAGTTCTGAGGAGGGAACAGTGAGATAGTTTATTTAGAACCAAATGTTTCAAATCCTTTTAGAAACCTTGCAAATGCAAGTGAATGGGTTCTTATACATAAAGTTACAAATGTAACAAAAAGCGACAAAACTGACAGGTTATTTACATCGCCCTGATTTCATTGATTATCGTCTTATGTGTGATAGTTTTGGCTTGATCACACAGAGACTTCACAATCGCCGTGCAACAGTTCTATATGATTTCGATACTATTACAAAAACTATTGTGAACTCAAAGTTTTTCAATGTTGAACTAACAAATGACCCCTTCTCTCTCTCTCTCTCTCTCTCTCTCTCTCTCTCTCTCTCTCTCTCTCTCTCTCTCTCTCTCTCTCTCTCTCTCTCTCTCTCTCTCTCTCTCTCTAATCTGTTTAATTCTGTCATTTCATGGTCCCCTTGTCTATGTTCTCGTTACAATGTACTTTAAAATTCCAAAAAAATATCTAAAATTGACAACAGAGTCAGGTTATAATTCTCCTCCCAATAGAACTTTTCTTTGATTAATGACCGTATTTTGTGTACATGGTCTATCCAATCCATCAATTAAAACACATCTAAACGGCTTCTGTATATAATGTTTTTAACATGATATTAAGGCTTAAAGGGGCATGGTCACGATTTTGGTCAAATTCTATATTTTTGTTTTAATTATTTACAATGCTTTTGAAATGGATTTCCGATGACAAAATGAAATGGAGAGTCAGTAGTGAAGATATATGCAAAATACAGGGCTCACAATTCTTTTTCATGTAAACAAGGCTCGTGCCCTGTTTTTGTTTACATTAGTTTAATATACTGTTGAAGTTTTTATTCAAGCTGATTTTCCCATCTTCTTATTCATTTTAAGCATTAATAAACAAATCTTAACGTTTACCACAATCATTTTTGGTCTAAAACTGCAGAGTTCATTCTCAAAATGTAAATAAAAGCTTTGTTTACATAGCAAAGAATTGCAAGCTCTGTAACTCGCTTATATCTCAACGAATGACACTTAAATTTCGGTTGCATATTAAAAATGCCTTACTGATGCATTGTAAACATTAAAATCGGGAAAATAATTTTTGACCAAAATCGTGACCATGCCCCTTTAATATTTTAAATTTAATTTTCGCTGCGGATCATAAATTTATAAACGAAAAGTGCAAAGAAATTTCAATCTTGTCTAGTGCATGTATATGTATATCACTTGAAATTAAATTATTTCATTGATTCAAATTATTTAAGGAATGTACATTTATTACATATGTAAAGTTAGGAAAAGTGCCCTCTGCAAAAACAAGTCAGTGAAGGCAGCCTCCACCCCCACCCCGATGCTGCATGCCTGTGATCTGTACACATGTTGTGCTGTGGAGTATTCTCATGATCCCAATTTATACCTGTCCAAATCCGCGTGAAAAACTATGAATGAGATATTATGGCGCAAAGTCCTGCTTCACTTTTCACGCAACGGCCGATATCTCGATCCGATGATTTGAATGAACTCATTCATTTGTATAAATCATGGGGAGGGGGTCAAATGAATTTTTGGACATTTGTTTTCTAACAAATATAATACTTTGGATCGAATGTTTTGGAAGAAATTATTGAATTAACACACACACTTGACAAGTAATTGTTTAATTTAGTAATGTACATTTATAAAGACACGCGAGTTATGTACCCATTTCAAGATAAATGAAATCGTCCAAATTGATTAAAAGTCGGTCACATCCCGCTTCGGCGATTTATTTCCTCCTTTAAATATTCCAGTCATATGAATATATATTTGTTTAAATCCAAACTGATGATTCTTTGGTAATGTTGATAATCCAACACCAATTATTACTTACATTGTACAATAGGCAATATGTAACAACTTGTTGCGATGACCCTCGACCTTTTTTATCCTTCAAATATGGCTAATCTATTTTTAAATCAGGATTACACACATGCATGATGAACAACCATTTTACTTGAAACTCTTGCTTACTGTTGCTTATTACATCCCATATAATATTTTCATCAATTGTGAATGTAATGTGCCGTTAATCGTGAGATTGCTTGCTCCCATTGTCTGCATTGTTTTGGAGAAGGCAACTTTCAAACCTTAGATATGCCTGACGTCATACGCTGTGGCCGTGAACTCGACATTTTTAAAAGTAATCAAGTATTTTAGTACTGGCTGAGGTGATTTACTTTTTAATGTCAGTGATGTAGAAATATCAACATATTGTAATGTAATTTCTGTTGCAATAAAGAATATCTTAATTCATTTATTATGTTGTCAAAAATAGTGTTTGGGTTTAAAAAATGAGAAATATTTTTTTTTCTTTACTGAAAACAATCGTTTCTAACCAATGTGTCGGAAAACCCAAATAGCACCACCGCAACATAACGTCTAACTTCTAACTGTATAGGGAAAAATAATATTAGTTTTAAACTTTTCGTGAACAATCTTCATTCTTAGATTGCTGTATAAATATCTTTGATATTTTACAAATGCATAAACGCATATTGTTTCTACCATTGATTTGCATAATGTACAACTGGCGAAAATGTTTGTTATTATATATATTTACCGGTTTATTAACATCCACAATGTATTTTCAATCTATTTCTTAGGAAAATTGATTGTAATTCATACAACTATAAGCTCATAAGACTGAAATCTAAGCGATCCAGTGAAACGATTTCGGCGTATTATTTTACGCATTCTTTAAAAAAAAAATATTTAAATTCATTAAGCTAATTTAAAATCGTCTTTATATCAAGTGACATTAAGAGCACGGACCCAACGAACCTGCAAGGACTTGCACGGACCTCTTGTGTAACGATCTGATAGACAATAATTTACACACTTAACTCATTTTTAATGCATAAAAAGGGATTCAAAAATAGATGTAAATGTAAACAAAATATGCTTTTGCTGGTTATAAACATGGACTATGAAGATAGCAAGCATTGCGGAAAAAAATATACATTTACTTAAATTTCTTCAAACATATTTTTCTACAATGATAACTAGTACCTTTTCACCCGCATGAATCACAAAATAATGCATTGCTTAAATCTATGGACAAAAAACTTTCTCTGATACACCCAATGTAAATGAGGCCTTTTAGTTTACATTAATTAACTTTCATTTTTTCATTAATTTATCTTTACGCTTCATTACAGTTCATTGATTGATTAATTGGATGTTGAATTTAAACATTATACCTTTAGAATCTCGTTTTGAACCAAAATTTGTGTTATCATTTAAGATAAAGAAGTGCTCATGATACTGGTATATTGTACTGTTGTTTTGTTTTCTAATTTGATTGTACATTTACGTTTTCAGAGAGAGAGAGAGAGAGAGAGAGAGAGAGAGAGAGAGAGAAAGAGAGATGAATTTGGTCTACCAAGGATACTTTTAATCTACTCATGTTTTGTAACGTGACTATAAAAGAATATAAATATTATGGTTATGCTGCACCATAAGCCAGAGGGATCAGTGGTAATTTGATCAGCAATATGACCTGCGTGTCCGTCTTACATCATCTGTCCGCACCAATATGTCACCCCCTTAGACCCTCTGACGCATAGGTAAACCACACAGTGTCTTTCGGAATAATCAGAAAAGTCGTGATGTGTTAGGTCAAAGCTTAAGATCAAAACTTCTTTTCCAGATTAGATGTCTAGATGCTGTTTTATACTTAGATAGTATTATCTGTGTCTGTTCCTAAAAACTCTTACATACCAGTTTTAGTCATAAAGAGGGCCACATGCAATTTCCGATAAAAAAATTATCATTTTCATTAAAGATGAAATCCCATCCCGTTTATTAAATCAACATCCCCCCGGCGGTCGCCGGCGTTGGATTTGCTTTTGTAAATCAACATCATCAATGGATTTAGAGACGACGTGGTGTGAAGGGACCACGTCCCCCTCTGTTAAAAAATGTATTTTTATAGTATTTTTATAGTAAAATTAGCAAAAAATAAACCTCCTCCAACCCTACAAAATGAATTATTACTTCGAGAAAATGAAACACTTTTAATCCGTGCATGTGCTGCTACTGTCAAGTAGATAGATAAACATCAGTATACATTAATAACATGTAGTTGCAGCAAAGAAGATTGTAAACAGTGCAAATTTGAAATGACATATTCCGTTACGGTTTTCACAGCAGGTCTGCCAGGAGAGAATGTAATAAATATTTAAGGTGGTTTGGAACACGTGTCGATATTAATGAGAATAAAATCATGATTATGATACATTTATAGAATTTTAAAACTTTACAACATTTGGCCAAAAAATATGTTTTTGAAATTTTTGGAATCTCAGGGGAAAATAGGAAAAGGCCCTAGATTCGAGCTCTCATCTGATAGATATGTAGTTCACGCTCCAACCTATTGTAATACGCTGTATGGTAACATTATATTCGGGGTAAATTTTATATTTAGACTTTATTGTTTATTTTGATAAGGAGTACGTCACAATATGCAGGTGTCCAATGATATCTTTAGCTAAAATTGTGCTTTACATGGTTAATCAATAACTAAATAAAATAGTGCGAGGGGTTTTAAACAATAAAAATTTGAAAATACATGGATGTTTAAAGAAAATGATCTTTGCCTAGAGTTACGTACACAACACAAATCTTCAGGTTGCGGGTATTACCCTGCTCTATGCAGAATAGGATTATGTAACTTATGTAACATACATTAACGTTTCTTTTGCGGCGATCAGCTGACGTAATTCATACTGTGCCGAAATTGGATTATCATTATGACATTTGAGTAAATAAAATACATTTAGAAGAGCACATGTTTACGTAAGTCTACTCTCATTTTCTAAAGAGTGATCTCTCTTTGTCATCATACTATAGCATCATTTGTATTGAAATAAACCATTTTGACATGTCTATTGTATTTTTACAGTTTTTAAATGCAAAAGTATTTTTTTCATTTGTGAGATTTACACTATTGCGTTGACCCCATATTGACCCTGTAGCATTTTGTATTTAATTTGTGTAAATGCTTATCAAGTTAATCAAATTTATGGGTAAGGGATTTTTATTCTTCATCGTCTCAACAATCTGTGGATTAGATACATTGCAAGTGAAATATGGCAGCTTCTTTTTTTTTTATCAAACCCCATACCCCATCATTACCATCATCACGGTTATAGAAAAAAAAACATTAATGAGTGTTACACTCTTTTATTTTGCATTTTCATTTTGTCAAGAGAATTTTGCTATTTATATGGATACAAATTGATCAGGACCCAAACATTTCATCGTCGGAAACCCACGGTCGTGGGTTTCCGACGATGCAAACATTTGTGCATTTTAATCCCGATTTAGAACAATGTACATGGATAACTCTCTCTCTCTCTCTCTCTCTCTCTCTCTCTCTCTCTCTCTCTCTCTCTCTCTCTCTCTCTCTCTCTATATATATATATATATACAGTAAAACTTGGTTATAGCGAAGTTTTAGGGACCAATGGATTTACTTTGTTATATTCGTAATTCGTAATATCCGTGTAACGAATTCGTAAATATAACTATAGTGAATTCATTGTATACAAGTTTTCTTTCGCCAAACTAAGATTTTTGCTAATTAAGACTTAGAATTGAAATACATTACTCTGATACCTTTAAATAATCGGATTTTGATTTGAAAAATCTATATGAAAATAAATTAATTCAAACTATTATGTTAAATGGTATCGCAAAATTCTTTAAACTGTAAAGATATAAAGTGTTTAATTTCGTTATCATTCACCCCTACGGCACTCAAAATCAGTTTGCTATATCCGTAAATTCGTTACATCCTAATTCGTTATAACCGTACAATTTGCAAAGATTTGTTAAAAACTTTACCGAGAAGTAAAAAAACAACTTTGCTATATCGGAGAAATCGCATTATCTGTTAACAACTTAATTAGGGTCCGTACTCTGCAGATGCCATATATAGTTTACTTTGGATTTATTTGGGAATTTCTTTTGGGGTCAACTGTACGCACTGAAGTGTGAAGCAGACCAGGTTTTATTTATCTTATCATCTTACTGCCTGTAATGCCTGCCCCTTGTATATTTCAAATACACATGTGGTGTCTGCTTTTAGGGGTTTACTTCTGATCTTGGTTTACTCTCCGCTCAGTGTCCACTCTAGGTTTACTTTGACTCTGACTTCAAACAGGTAAAATCGAAGTAAACCCAGCGGAAACCCAGAGAGTAAACCCAGTGTCTAGCTGAGGTTTACTTTCTATTAGGTAGGATCTGATCGGTACTGTACATGATCCCCAGGGTGTCGCTGAACATTAAATAATATAAATGTTTTCTCCCTTTGAGACACTCTGACTTTCAAGATCTTAAAATATCAATTATTTTATAACACTCATATGTAGTGTTTGACCCATGTGGTTAATTCCTAGCCAAATGATGACCCTGCTTTGTTGAGGACTTTATAATTGCCCCAATTAAATATAACATTTTTTTATCTTAAAGATCATAATGCAATTTCAAAAAAAGTCCTTGTGTACATCTAGGGAAATATACCATTCAAGAAATGATTTTACTACTGTAAAAATCTGAATCTAGAAGATTGTGCAATGTTTGATATTTTTTATTTCAATTAGTTTAACCTTGAATATTAATCGATGATCCCCAGGAAAAAAAATGAAATTTCTTATCTTATCTCAAAAGGTCATTTGTCAATTTATAGAATGTTTTAGATCACAATAAAGTTTAATAAGATAGGAAGCCTTGATACGCTTCTCCTGAATACCCGAATCATATCTAGTTTGGGTATTGTTTTAAAATGCATGAAAAACTATAGTACTAGGTTATTTCATTTAGGATACAGTCATTTTAGCATCTATTCATTTAGGTAATTGACCCCTACCTTGAAAATTAGATTTCAGAAATTTGATTGGGCATATACAGGACAACCCCATTCATGTTTCAAGAGATAATTTGTTTTATTGAAAATTTTTAGAACAATGCTTTT
Organism: Magallana angulata; assembly: GCF_025612915.1. NCBI lineage: Eukaryota > Metazoa > Mollusca > Bivalvia > Ostreida > Ostreidae > Magallana > Magallana angulata. The sequence continues at coordinate 536,436 of NC_069111.1, read as the reverse complement.
TTAGGGACAAAAGTTATCTTTTAGAATCTCATTGTCCCCGGATGAAAATAACATTTGTGCAACATTATTGTGCAGCTATAAGGCACCCCATTCATATTTCACATCTATAGAACAGTCCCTATCATTTACCAAGATATGATGTGTCTATTCATTTAATCATAAGAGTATTCTGGTGAGTTGTTGATTTCTATTGTTCTGCTCATCACGGAAAAGATCTGTAGAAACACGTTTTGGACAAAAGAATATGACAACCACTGCACTGGCAAGGAATACCCTATGAACGACGGAACAAGACAGACTGAAAAAAAGGCACAGGTACTCGATAATTGTAAACCGTTTTCTTGTTTGTGTTATAAAATTGCACATGTGCAAACCACACACTTTGGCAGATATATCGAGCAATGTCAATGATCGAATGGATTTTGAAAAACAGAGCGGTTATTGTAGTTGTACCATAGCTTGGAGAGTTTTCTATTGTTAAAAGTGTGGGTTATATGTACATACCCCACACTTTTTTAAAACTCCGCCCACTATCTCGAGTAAAAACGACACCAACAAAATTGTTTTTAGCGCGTCCATAATACTCCACAGTAAGAACTTCTTCCAGATCAAAATTGCCAAAACTCAACACGGATAAATTACTCGACTAACTTAGTTTATCGAATAAATCTCATTTTTAGCTCGAGACAAAACAATATCGGCAATGGCTTTGTCAGAAAGACTCCATTTTAATATTTCTTTCTATGTGTTCGGACCTGTAGAGAAACGCGTTTTAAATGAAATAGGGGTATCCTGTTTCAAGGTTTTATAGAAAGTCAATCACGTGATAGGAAATCGTTTGAATAGAAAACTTGTTTTGTGGACAGAGTGAATAGTGGTAGCCAATCGAATTTGACATTAACCATTCACAGTTCCGCGACATGCATTTCTCAAATACTATTTTTTTTTTGCTTATTGATTATTTTTTTTTTCAAAATATATATGTACATGTTTTTTCAGCCACTTTTAAAAAACATACATTGATACAGAGTATCAAATAAGATTTTAAAAAAAACTTATTACCTTCATCAATTTAAATTTAATTTCAATTGCTTAAACAGACTGAAGCATTGTGCAATTTAGGGTTCGTACATATGAAATTGCGTTAATAAGTTTAATTCTTTGAAGCAAATATCGATACTATAAGTCGGAAAATGAATGAATATGAAATACAAATATAACAATGAGAGGTCGATCTTTTCATTAGGGCTATGAATTATTTAAAAAAATGAAGAATAATTAATCTTTGTCGGAGATAGAAACTTTAAGTCAATTTGGAAATTCACGAAGTACAATGAACAGATATGAAGAACAACGCATTGGCACCGTATTGTTTAGAGGCAAGTCCACTCCCGATATTACTATAATTATAAGATATAATGAATAATCGTAAACTATGGTACAAGTAACTTACCCCATTCAATATTGTCGATTATGTGTAGATACCCGATGGGCGGGGTCATATCGACACTCGGGAGCTACGCTCCCTCGTGTCATTATGACCACGCCCATCTGGTATCTGCACATAACCAACAATATTATATGGGGTAACTACTACAAACCGATGGAAAAATGGAGCGTCTTTGTAGAAACCAATGGAAACGATATTAGCAGCAGATATGTAATCTTATCGCATTTGTTACACCTGATTGCACACCAAAATACCATGGTCGATGTATAATATTCTATACGCCGTCTTATCCTCTGCTTTTTTTACGTCCATTTTCTGTTTGTCTGTATTGCCATGACACCTGTTTTTGATGGTACAATTCTCCTGTTTTGGAATTAGTGCATGAATTTATAAGTCTATTGCGACAAAGTCACAAAGGTGATATAAATAGTTATTTTTATTAGCGTTAAGCAACTTAAACAGTAAACGTCATTTCATGAATAATTGATTTTGATAATTATGTCAAAATCTAGTGTTCAGTATTTTGATCCAGGTTTAAAGGGAGGGAGGACATTGATCAGGCGACTTTTGTTAATTGCATGACAGTATTTTTAGAATCTTTAATAAAAGTTTTATGTTCATTTTTATAGGCTGACATATACTGATTAGTTGTAAAATTTCCTAATTGAAAATATGTAAGTTGAGATAATTTTAACGTTTTTAATTTTAGAAATGTAGATGCTAAAATTCATACTTGATAACAAAAAAAAATGGTGTACTTAATGCACGATATTTTATTGATATTGTCTACATCGCATTATTGGCCAACACCGAGTCGACATTGTGTTAATATCGTGTTAACATTTGAGCACCCCCTAAAACAATCATAGATCAATTGATCATGTACTGTTGCATTTAAACCGAATTATATGAATATTTAACGTTATCAATATCAGTACTATTACAAGATTTGTATTTATATATTCAATTTCCTTGGCAAATAATTCTTTTTTGGTTACCAGTAAAATTTTGAACATTTTAACTTGACTGTATTGAATTTGACTTTGTTCAAATAGTTAATACTGTGCTTGATTACAATGCAGCAGCAAAGACTGCTTTTAAATTGCTTTAATATATAGCTTTTATTATTATGTAGAGAATCACAATATCTCAAGAAAATGTGATTAATGATCAACTTTTGTATTTTTTTTAATTCTAAATCGCAGTCTTCCAGTATACAGAAAACTGTGGGTTTTTAATTTCAAATTCCTAGAATTATTTCATTGAATTCATCTGCATCATTTATGATTTATTTTGATTGATTTACACGGACTGGTGCATTTTAAAAGGAATATTTTAAAAAGAAACACACTTTTTTCTCACTTGAAGTTTTTTTTATTGCAAATCCCTATTTCCATTTTAGTTGATTTACACGGAATGGTACATTTTAAAATGAATGTTGTGTACAGCAAACCACACTGCGTTTTACTTAAAGGGGTATGGTCACGATTCTAATCAAATTATTTTTCTCTGTTTTAAGCCGGGCTCTGCTGAAAGCAGAGTCCTGGTTGTAGGCAGGCAAGTCGCCAATGTTACTATAAATAACACAACTTCAAAAGTAAACAAAAAACCAAACAGCGTCAACGTAAAAGCTTCCGCTATACCAAATAGTTACACAAAGAGCCACGTTTTGTCAAAAGTGTTGGCATTTTGTTTCTTTTATTTTAATTTCGAGAGAATTGTCTATCTTTTTTAGTGTTCTTATTAATAACTTGTTTTAAAAACAAGACTATGCATTTTGGATACATACAATGAACATGAAATTTCATGAACTCATTTGCTGCGCGTTGAAGAAATGGGGATTGAATATATAACGCTTGTTGCAAAATTCAAGGCAGCAACTGTTAAACTTTTTTCTACTATACAGACAAATTTTTGTTTATAGCCGCTTACAGAACTTGGTCGAGAGAGATGTTCAGTCCTTACCACACACTATATACATAAAGACACACCAAAAGAGCCCGGCTTTCAGTACTTCAGTACTTTGATTATTATCTACAATGTTTTATGAATACATTTCTAATGATCAAATGAAATTTGAGAGTCAGTCGTAGAGTTACAAGCAAGATACATGGCCCACAATTCTTTGTCATGTAATCAAGGCTCGTGCCCTATTTTTGTTAACATTGGTTCCATATACCAGTAAAAATCGTTTTCAACCTGCTTTGTTTAAATTGTTATTCATTTTAAGCATAAATAAACAGTTCTTAACGTTTAAAACTTTCATTTTAGGTCTAAAACTGGGATTTTTTCACTTCAACATTCAAAATGTAAACAAAAAGCTTTGTAGAATTGAAAAGAATTGCAAGCCCTGTAGCTCGCTAAAAACCCTACGAATGACACTCAAATTTTGAATGCCAAAATCGTGACCATGCCCATTAAAAATTCAGAAAGTTCTTTTATTGCAATTCCCTGCACCGTTTTGATTGATTCACTGAATGGTTCATTATATTTTTATAAATGTATGGATTGATGCTCCGGTGCATTTTAAAATTATATATTGATGAACAGGGAATGACACATTATGAAGTAAATATTTTAAAAGACTTCTTTCTTTGAAATCCATTACCCTACATTATTTGTGTTTATTTTGTATAAATTGTTACAGACTGGTACTTTTTTAAAATTGATATTTCATATCAACGTTTAAGAGCCCTTTGTACGTTCAATCAAACGTACCTGTGCTATTTAGTCATCTCTAACATTGTCCGACATTTCAGATATCAGTTGGGTGGATAACACAGGCTTATCCTGTCATCATGACTTGAGTTTTATCAACATTTAATTTAAACCCATCAACCAAGACGTATCAGGAGATGAACAGGAAAAAAATGATAACAAACATAGATCTAACAATTTTCATTTGAAATTTTATTAATTTTAATGTTACGTTAGGTTCCAAGAAAATACAATACATTTCCGAATACATATCTATAACATTTGCAATATTAAAATTTGCGTTAATCTCAAAGAAAATGTTAAAACACAAAATGTAACCTTTACTTTTAATCACTCAACATTTGTAAAAATGTATCATCATAACAGAGAAAATTGCACCAGTAATCAAGACCCCAGCGAAGCTGGTAATGGACTGGACCAGTATATATCACTATGTAAAAAAATGACAATAACAAACCGTCAACCAACTATCTATTCCAAATTTGACGATGTTAAAATATTTGCCTCCTTCAATCACCTTTTCCTCTCAAGTTATAATATTATACATTATTAGCAAACAAAGTATCATTTATTCACAAATGTGTTTAATAAATAAATGAATATTCTATAATTATGTATGTTCTCTATACTATACAGTACCATATGAGTAAGCTTTTGTTATGGCTTTGATCAAGTCACGAGGGCTTTGTATTGCACATTCTATTAAGACCGATTTGTGGGTAACTACCTTATATACAAATAAATTATATTTCTAATTTTCATTGGTTTTAAGAAAACCAGGTAAAATTCAGATTCTTAAGAATTGTCCCTTCACAATGAGTCTTTACCGTCAACGCGGGGGTGTTAAGGAAGCATATGGGCAATTTAGCGTCTTATTTTGACTGTTATATTCAAAATCGTGAAATTAAATAATTATTTTGAATAAGATCAAAAACTTAGAATTATCCTTTACAGTAGATGTCAGTGCAATCAAATCGGGTAGTACATCAGTGCCACATTGGTGCATTATCACGTGACAACTATAAATAGCTTACGTATATTCCTTAACATAAAATGAGATAGAACAACACTACCCCGTGGTTTCCAAAATAAAATAAGCGTACCAAGAGAAAGCAAAACATCTCAGTTTAATCAAAACCGCTGCTAGAATCCTATGTTTGTCCTTATTAAAAAGTTATTTATCCGGTTCTAGTAAAACCTTCCCAACTTTTATATAGTTTGCACGGAAAACGGCAAATTGCATCAAATCACCACACAACATGGGATTCTAGCAGCACTTTTCAAGTTAGGCATTGATCAAACTAACGATACTAATAAAATTTCAAGTTCAATATATACGGGGTAGTGTTGTTCTAGTCGGATTTTCACATCGTAAACAACGACAGAGGAAAGCCTGGCCGAGAAATAAAAGCAAATTTACATACCTTTTAGCGAATGATTGATAAAACTAACATCTCCCCCAGTATTCTTATGTTCAGTCCTCAATAAATCACACCACAATACTTTATTAGAGTTCTTAGATTAGTTATATTTTGAATATGTTTACAATGCTTTCCGATCAAATTCACACGACATTCAACTTTCAGTCATGACGTCATCAATGTGTAAATCTACGTAACACAAACTAATTTCTGGAAGTATTTTTTATTTGTTTTAGATCTACGTTTCGTTGCTTAGATATTTGAATATGTACATAATAACTAAGATTTGTGATTTCACGGAATTACAGGCAACTCAGATTCCATATGCTTCCTTAACACCCCCGCGAACTGATCTTGATCGTCTGCTTTGGATAATTTCGCATATATCTTAAGAAATCAGGCTGACTGAGTTTAGCTAGTGCACCACAATAACTAGGTATTTGAAATAGGACTGTCTAATCGGGTAATCATATAACATAACTAATATAGACATCATTATACAATAAATATGTGACTATATGGACCCCTGCCCAGCGATATCGATCAAAGACACAGAGAAATGATATCAACCTCGCAAGTTCAGTCTATATCAGTCTACATCAAAATATTGTTGAAAATGATTTTTAGAACAACATAAATACAGTGTATCGTAATACACAAACTGGAAGGAAGTTTAGTTTGCGCTGAAAATTAGGAGGCTAAAGAAACAGTACTATAAAACTACTGAATTATTAAAATTGTTCATTTTCTTCTTAAAAACCTTCCACCACAAAATATAATCTCTACTAAACTCTGTATATACCTAATATTATGTTAACAATTTTTTTGATATGATATATATGGCATTGTAAAATATAGATTAATTAATCGAATCAATATATAATGCAAATTTTTTAGATGAGAGATGACATAAAATAGTTACCAAAAAGAGAGGAGCGAACTTCTTTAAGCATCTGCGTAGTTCAATGTAGTTTTGTTATGGTTAATCATGAAGCAAAGATGAACTTTCTTATGTTATGAAGAAATATGGTCAAAGGGGTTTCATATTTTATCTTTAATTGTTTCATAAAGGTTTAGTATTAAAGTTATACATATATTTACTTCCTGCGTCATTTTTGTTTCTTCTAAGAAACTTTCACAATACTTACGCAAAGTATACTCAGGTTATGTTATTTGATACTAAAACATTCGATTTCCACAAGATGGTCATAATTTATGCTTCATGTTTTATTGATTAAGTTACACTGTTGGAATTAACTTGATCGATAAAAATTTCAACCAGTAGAATTTGTCACTTTACATCAACCAACTAAATTGATGATTTTCTTTAATTTACGCTAAGCCTGTATATTTATGAAAACCACGCAGTGGTAAGCAGTGTAGAGACGAGAATTATGGCAGGCGTTGTTGTGCTTCTGTTTTTTGTCTGTACATCGTCGTTGGCCATTATGAGTAAGGATTTCAAAGCAAACTCTCTTCACGATGACAAACTGTTTAATGATTCCCTAGTTTTGGAGAGTCCTTCTAGGTCTGTCCTTTACTGCGCCTCTATGTGTGGGCCAAATTGCAGATATTATGGATTCAACTTTGAGACGAAGAAATGTAGAGTTCACACTTGTTCTACACTGGTCAATTCCAAGGAGGAGGAAGGCTGGAGATACTATTTGTCTAATGACTCGGATTGTAAACGTAAAATGATCTAAATATTATTCAAACATCAATGTTGCTGTTACGTTTAAAAGCTAAATTGAATGCATGAATGTTGCTTATATCCTGTTGTCTTTAATCAATGGTATGAAAGAGGTTAAAAACAGTAAGATGGATATTTTATGTGGTAGGTATTAAATTAAATGCTTTGTACTTTCTGAAGACGGTCAATATAATTGTGAGATTCACAATGGTACTGGTGATTTATATATATATATATATATATATATATATATATATATATATATATATATATATATATATATATATATATTTATTCAATAAATCCTTTGTTCTTGGTACCGGGGATGAATAAACACAAAAATAAGTCCAATGCTTAAACAACTTTTCTCTATAGCGCTTTCGCCGTACCGGGCTCTTCAGTAGATGAAGAAAGCAAAATCTAAAGCTACTACTAAACTACTTAAGAAACTATAAAAAAGAACAGCTACATTATAAACATTTCTTAAAGAAGGTGTTGCTACTATCGCCGATCGCTCTAAAGTCCTTTAAAGGTTCTTTTTTATAGTTTCTTAAGTAGTTTAGTAGTAGCTTTAGATTTTGTTTTCTTTGTTTTGTACTCTCATGTAATTTATTTTTTTGTCCTGAAGAAGGGACTGGTTGTCCCGAAAATTTGACAATTTCTATTGTTCGTGTCGTTAGCCATTTTTAGCGCTTTATATATTCAGTTTACTGGTTTATTATCTATATATTTGATCCGACACTTTAAAGATGCCTAGTGTTGTTGATTCTATTCAGTGCTTTATATATATATAAAGCACTGAATATATATATATATATATATATATATATATATATATATATATATATATATATATATATATATATATATATATATATATATATGCATTACTTTAGAAAATGTTGTTCTAAATTTAAGGTAAATCTGTTATTGATCATCGCTCAAACGTGCTATATATAAAACAATTTGCTAGATGAAAAAGAAAACTTATGGTCGAAAATGTGAATAAAGCGTCTTGCAATTTCTTTGTTATTAACTAAATTACAAATTCATTACATTAACTGGAATTTTCAAAGATACGTAGTTAATAGACAATAGATCAATAACATGTATGTTTAGTTATATTGATTCGTTATGTAGATGGTTTACGGATAGAGCTAAAATAATTTCAAAATCTCCAAATCATGGCTGTAACTAAGTTTAAATGTGCAATGTGTCTGTTTTATACTTAGCTAAAGACTGCCAGGCGGTGTATCAGGCTGGACACAGACGTTCTGGTGTTTATAAAATTTACCCAGCAGGGGGCGCTAGCACGGACGTCGTCTGCGACATGGAAACAATGGAAGGAGGATGGACAGTAAGTTAAAACAATCACAATGTGTCAATCACAAACATGCTCAATGTTAGATGCGATCAACATATGACACTTAAGAATTTGGTGATATAAATATGGTAGTCCGTTTAGGTAGACTTTTTCAAATCAAAATAATATGATTTGTTATATCTAGTTGATATGTAGAGCAACTCCTTCTGATTGACATATTATTCAAGGAATATTGAATCATTCTATGGGTATGGGATGTTAAGTTTCATGTTGTGATCTAATCTAATGATGTGGTTGACAGTATAATATTAAAGACACATTTTGAATGTAATTACAACTTTTTAACTATTTTCTATTACTTATATTAATATAATTTGCAACATTCGGACAAAAATATCTTTTATTTTTGACATACATTTATTCATTTCGTATTGATGTCGTAAATTGATGGAACGTTTCGGACTAAACGTTACGACATAAAATTTTATTATAGACACTTGAAATTGTCAAAATATATTGCCAAAATTTCTCATGTCACTAATGACATGATAATTGATCACTTGGGTTTTTATCGAACCATTACCAGCTTTATAAAATATGGTTATATTTTTCTTCAGAATATTCAGAATCGATTCGATGGATCTGTAAATTTCAATAGGAACTGGAACGATTACAAAAATGGATTTGGTTTGGCTACTGGTGAATACTGGATTGGTAAGCGTTATTATTATTATTAGGGTCCAACGGAAGACCCTCTTGTTTTTCTTCGGTTTCTTTTTATAATTAGGGTCTTCCGTTTTCAACGGAAGACCCTTTTGTTTTTCTACGGTTTCTTTTTTTTCTTATTAGGGTCTTCCGTTTCCAACGGAAGACCCTTTTGTTTTTCTACGGTTTCTTTTTTTTCTTATTCTTATTATTATTATTCTTTTTATTTTTTTTCCAACTCAAATATTTCAAAAACGCTTGCATTGATTGTTTTGAAATTTACAGGTTTTATGTGTTTTTAAAAGATCTCTATGATATGAAAAAATAATTTGATGACGTCATCAAATTCGTCAGATATTGACGTTTTTCACGTTTTAAAAAGTGATTTTGTCCGGAGCTTTTCTCATTTTTTATTTAAGATAAAGCTATGAGATTTACAGAGAAGGTAGAACTACCGTTTTACTTATGACATAAGGCTGGAAACTCAATTCGGACACTTCCGGTCGAAACCGGAAGCAAAACCAATTTTTGTGAATTTTTATGTTTTTCAATTTTAAAAATTTTACGTACGTATCTTACAGTAATTTGTATGCTGAGTTCAAAACTGAAATCCTTTTGAAAATCAGACGATGCATTACAGAGATATAGGGGTTTAAAAATTGATTTTTCCGGAAATTTTGTTTCCGCGTCCTTGGTTTAAAAAATACTGTAATGTTCAAAGTAAAATTAACTCGTTCCAAAAATAATTGCTAAGTCGTACTTGAACACATTCGGATTTTTTTTTTGTTAAGTCGTTCTTGAAATCGGAAAGGTTTTTGTTAAGTCGTACTTAAAATTATTCGTTTTTTATTAAGTCGTACCAGGAATAATTCGACTTTTTTCATCTTTTTTTATTTTAGTTACTATTGTTATTGGTTTAAGAGCTCTGCTTCTTACAGGAACTTCCAGCTTTACTTCCGACATTAACGGAAGACCCACTCGTTGCTTTGCAACGAGCTTTGCTCTAGTTCTTATTATTATTATTCTTTTTATTTTTTTTCCAACTCAAATATTTCAAAAACGCTTGCATCGATTGTTTTGAAATTTACAGGTGTAATGTGTATCTAAAAGATCTCTATGATATGAAAAAAATATTTGATGACGTCATCAATTTCGTCAGATATTGACGTTTTTCACGTTTTAAAAAGTGATTTTGTCCGGAGCTTTTCTCATTTTTGATTTAAGATAAAGCTATGAGATTTACAGAGAAGGTAGAACTATTGTTTTACTTATGACATAAGGCTGGAAACTCAATTCTGACACTTCCGGTCGAAACCGGAAGCAAAACCAATTTTTTTGAATTTTCATGTTTTTCAATTTTAAAAATTTTACGTACGTACGTATCTTACAGTAATTTTCATGCTGAGTTTAAAACTGAAATCCGTTTTAAAATCGGACGATGCATTACAGAGATATCGGGGTTTAAAAATTGATTTTTCCGGAAATTTTGGTCCTTGGTTTAAAAAATAGCGTTTTGTTTAAAGTGAAATTAACTCGTACCAAAAATAATTGCTCAGTCTTACTTAAACACATTCGGATTTTTTTTGTTAAGTCGTTCTTGAAATCAGAAAGGTTTTTGTTAAGTCGTACTTAAAATGATTCGGATATTGTTAAGTCGTACCAGGAATAATTCGATTCTTTTCATCTTTTTATTTTAGTTACTCTTGTTATTGGTTTAGAAGCTCTGCTTCTTACAGGAACTTCCAGCTTTACATCCGACATTAACGGAAGACCCACTCAATGCTTTGCAACGAGCTTTGCTCTAGTTATTTTATTTTTTATTTTTTTTTGACTCCTTCTCGGCTTTATATCTCAAAAAGTTTTCATCCGATTTCAATGAAATTTTCAGAGCTTTTGTAAAGTTACCGTGCCTCAAAGATGTTGAAGTTTCAGCATTTACATCACCTCTGTTCAAATTTGGCGGCCATTTTTAAATTATAAAAAACTGATTTTGTCCGGAGGAAATCTCTGTTAACTTTAAAGATATCGCTTTGAAATTTTTACAGATGAAAGATGTATCAATTCTTTAATGTACTGGGGGTTTAAAATTGTGTTCATCAATTTTGCTCAAAACCGAAAGCAGTTCCAATTTTTGGAAATTTTCATTTTTTTTAACAAAATAAGACAATACTACAGTCTTATAGAACTTAACATGGTGAATTCAAATCTGAAATCCGTTTGAAAATCGGACGATGCATTACAGAGATATCGGGGTTTAAAAATTGATTTTTCCAGAAATTTTGATTCTGCGTCCTTGGTTTAAAAAAATAGCGTAATGTTCAAAGTAAAATTAATTCGTACAAAAAATAATTGTTAAGTCGTGCTTGAACACATTCGGATTTTTTTTGTCAAGTCGTTCTTGTTATCAGAAAGGTTTTTGTTAATTCGTACTTAAAATCATTCGGATTTTGTTAAGTCGTACCAGGAATAATTCGATTTTTTCATCTTTTTATTTTAGTTACTCTTGTTGTTGGTTTAAGAGCTCTGCTTCTTACAGGAACTTCCGGCTTTACTTCCGACATTAACGGAAGACCCACTCGTTGCTTTGCAACGAGCTTTGCTCTAGTTATTATTATTATTATTATTATTATTATTATTATCTTCATCATTATTATTATATTTCAAAATGGTTATTATATAACGACTTACGCAAGCTTTTTAGAAGCCACTTTAGGCTGCGTATTTTTAATGACACAGATTTCTTTAAAACATTTCTCTGTAACTTTCCCTGACAATGTGCTCAATTCACATTTAAAACTTTCAGGATAAACGAACTGAACATTCACACTGACTTTAATTTTTATATAAAATTTTAAAACAGTGACATATAGTTCCGATGGGCCGGGTGTGAAAATAAAATGTTATATTTCAATGTGTGTATGTTCAATTGAAACACATGTCACTATCATAATTGTCACCCATTGTAAGCAGATCTATTTTTGTATTCTTATGAAGCAGAATTTATTAAAAAAACTTGAACGTGAAAACGCAAATCACTCGCTGTGGCCTTCAACTCAACATTCATGTATATCGACGACGTATCATCAATTGACAATTGTTCTTTCCATACTTACGTCGACTCGATATATCCCAGTGAACTTGAAATAAAATATACTACAGAGTCGGCGTCATCCGATGACTTCATATTTTCTATAGTAAACTTTCCTTACGTATGTAGCAATATAACTTCAATCACCTGCATATAGTGTTTTTGTCTCTCAGTTGATTCGATACGCAAAGGCATGCTCTTCGTATGAACAGTTTCTAAGACGAGGCAAGCTACTGACAAACAAGTTGATAAAACAGGACTATCAACAGTCTCGCTTGAAGTCATCTTTTTGTAAGTTCTATGGTTGATTTATGGTACGACTTTCTCAGCAAATACAATCTTCCACTGGGTCGCACGCTGACTGACGTTTTTCATACTTATTGTTAGACCATAATTTAATACCTAATTGTATACGCACTTTTCCTATCCCCCCCCCCCATTACTTCAAAGAGCACACGACAGGTGTGACCGTTCAGCAGGGGATGCTCACTACTTCTAGGCACCTGATCCTACCTCTATCTTTTTTTTAGGTCCGTGTTGCTCTTCTTTGAATTTGTATTTCGTTTTATGGATCTTTGAGATGGTTCACGGTTTGTTATTGTTATCTTTTCATGATTTTCTTACTTACTTATATGGAAGATATATCAAAACGTTTCAGGTTGTTGAAAAAACATGTTATTACTTCGTTACAATAGATTCTAAAATCTGTGAAGTCAAATAGGATTTTATGAATAAATTCAACATTTTCATTTATGGAGTCTGATTTAAACAATTCAATCAATTGTTCATCACATATTAGTATAGAAGTTTAATGAGCAAGTTTTGAAACAAAAAAGAAACATATGCACATAAATAATTATTTCTTATTGGTCATGTTCTAACAAAAATAATGTACTTATCTTTCGTTTTAGGTGATTTACTTTAACTTACTATTACTTTGATAGGGTAGCTTCTCACTCACACAATCACTCATACATACTGAGTTGATACTTTGATTCACGAAGAACCTCTAACAAGAAGGAACAGTTCAATATATTAAAAATTGAACGACTTCACAATTTTAGAAATGAAGTTGAACTTTTTCACAATTTTTTTAAAATAAAGGCCTTGTTGAATGACATGTATATCATATACCTAGTAGTGTATCAGCCCTGATACACGTGTTTTGGACTAGGTGAGACAGCAACCGGAAGCTAGGGCTGTATCGCCCTCATGGCTGATATTTCTCTGTCTCAACCCGTCGTTAGGGGTGTGTATTGCCCTCAAATTTGAAATCGATAATTCCCTTATATCTCTGCTTTAGATGAAAATTAGTTTGTGAAATAACGATAGAATAACGAATAAATAATACGAAGCATCACCTTACACGTCTGAATATTTTTATTTATTGCCGAAAATTGAAAAATAATATTTCAAAAATAGCGCCAAAGACTTATATGTATCTTAGTAAGGGGAGGTAACCTACACAACGGTTGTGTATTTAGAACAAAAGCACGTTTTATTTAATATCAATCAACATTTAAATTATGAAGGATATAGAGAAGGATGGAACGAGACTTAAACTTAAAAAACCAGAGTAAAGACTGTAAAAATTTTGTGGTTCAAGTAATGGACGTTCTTATGAACGTTCTCAAACAACTTGCTATACCAACTTATGTATTTTTATACATGGAATCTGACAGGAAACTAACGAAATCCCAATGAAAGAATTAAATCATTACGAAGCTGCGTAGGATTGAAGTTTCTCTCTCGATAATTTGAATTCTAGAAGACAATGATTCATTCTAGACGACTAAATCCCTTCTACTGTATTTCAAATAACGATTGTTTGTCAACAAAGTCCGGAAACTCTTACAATTTTTAACACATATAAAAGGAAATAAAAACGAACAAGTTTTGTAAATCCGAAAAAAATCTATAGCTTTTTCATGATAAATTATATTCCTTATTTGGAATTTGAATAAAAGTCTTTTTAGATTTTAGATATATGATATAAACAACATTACATTGTTGTTTTGATCTCGGCCCTGGTATCAGCCCGAGCAGATGGTATCGGCCCAAGCCCTTCCGCTCGGGCTGATACCAGAGCCGAGATCAAAACAACAGTGTGATATTCTATATATATCATACATATATTGACTAGGGTTAGCCTTTGGTTGAAGAAGTTTTGGCTGACGCAAAGTAGATGATACTATTTATTCTTTCTAATAGGAATAATATAATCAATATTGCCAGAATTTTTTTTCAATAAACAACTAAAAGTAGAACATAAGATATGTTTAAACAAATCTCCGCTATTTTGTCAGCATAGACATAACGAGTTTAATATTGCACTTAGACCATTTCATAAACATCATCCGGTGATATTATGCCCCTGTATGAATTATGCTACCTGTTTTTACTATTTATAAACCTTGGGGCTTTCTATTAAACTGGCATTGTCAGATTTACTGGTGTTGCCTTCGTCGTCTATCGCTGCATTGCGCGTTGCAGGCTAGCCATTGCCGATTGTAAGAACAAAATATGGCGTCGAGGTTATATTTGTAATTTAAATATTCCCAAAACAATTTTTAATCAATTTTTGGTAGTACAGTTACGTGGAAAATGCTAGAAAATCTTCGATGCGTTGAAGCTAAGGGCTAAAGTATTTGATTACGCATCACCCGTTTGATAAAGCAAAGGTTTATTAGCTTTTTCTGCTGGGCTTAATAATATATTAACAGTTTTCTGATGTCAACACCCAGTTCATCGGTACATTCATACTTGTAATTCATTGATGTCTTATATTTTGTAGGAAATGATGTCATTCATGAGTTGACAAAAACTAATACCAGCTCATTGTATGTATCAATAACCCTTACAAACGATACCACCTTGTTTGAACTGTATGAGACCTTCTCAGTTTCCAGCGAAAATGACAATTATAGGTTATTTGTTGAAGGACAGGCGAGTGGCACCCTTGGTATGTAATATCTAATTTGAAAGGAAGTTCTCTTTGACTCATATTTTGTAGTTATATATATATATATATATATATATATATATATATATATATATATATATATATATATATATATATATATATATATATATATATATATATATATATATATATTTAAGTCCCTCATTTCTTTTAAAGAGTTTGACCAGTCCCATAAAAATATATTTTAAAACATTCCACAAAAATCATAAAAATGTTCTTTGACATACAAGTTTGAATTGTTTTATTTTTAATAAAAAAAATTTCAAATTGTTATTACTATTATGTTAGATATCATAAAAATACTTTGAAATATTCAGATGGTTCTGTTGCTTTTTACCAGGTAATATGATGGTCCTATCATCTGATATACACCGCACAAATAAGGGCATGGTATTCACTACACTAGACAGAGATAATGACAGGAACCCTAATACGAATTGTGCTTCAGCATGGAAGGGCGGCTGGTGGTTCAATAGCTGTTCTTTTGTTTTCCTGAATGGCCCCTATGCGTCATCATCTTGGTTATATCCTTGGAAACCGTTAACAGGAGATATGATTAAGAAAACATCTATGATGTTAAGGCGAAGATAAAAGAGAAACTATCCGGCTATAAACATATTTAAAGGATGAACTTGCTACATATGCTTTAAATGTTCTCAAAAACAGCACTGTTACATGTATAACAAAAGTATTTTTTTTAAGTAACGGTAAATCAAAGGTATCACAATGTATTACAAAAATTTTGAGAATAAAATACCAAAGAAAACATCATAAGAAAAATGCATGATAGGCAACATTGTTTTTTATTATACATTCATGTTAAATACTGATATTTAAATACTGTTTAAATGCAGTTGGTAATGCGTTTTATTACCATCAGCGTTAGAAACACACTTGGCAACGGGTAACACAACGAACTGTTACACGCGCGTAAATTATGCGCGTACGGTTCGCCGTAGAATTCACTTAATTTTTATAAAAAGGAGGAACATTTTCTTGAAAAATAAGACATTCACGTTCGCGTTGGTTGACAATGGTTTTCTCGGTGTGTCAATTCCAACAGTTACCATCCCAAACAGGCACTATTTATATATTATAATTATACTTTCATGTTAAATACTGAAATTTTATGATTTGACGCAGTTGATAATCTTTTCTATTACTCTCAGCGTTACCAACACTCTTGGCAACGGGTAACACAATGAATTGTTATATGCGCATAATTTATGCGCGTACGGTCCGCCATATAATTCACGTCATTCCTATAAAAAAGCAGTTAAGTTTTCTTTAAAATTAAGACATTAAGTATAATAAAAAAATAGTGCCTGTTTGGGAGGGTAAGAGTTGAAATTGACACCCCGAGAAAACCATTGTCAACTTTATTGGTCTTGCAATTTTCTCACATAGTAAATATACCAAGTTTAGATATGTATTTAGACATACCTTGACTTTGGGCTTGGGGAATTATCGAAGTTAATTATTGTGTATTTGAAACTCTCATAAATTGAAGGTCAAAGTATATTCAAAGTATATTTACACTAACAAACGTAACATTTTGTTTGGGATTTCTTTAAAAAGGTCAAATAAATAATGTCAAACTGCATCACATTTTCTACAGAATACACTGTTTCTCTTGATTTAAAGAGGGAAGGGTCAGCTCTGTCAAAACAGTAGACAAAGGTTGCTATGATAACCTTTATTATCAATGTGAAAATTATGCTTCATCTAATTATCTCATGTTTTAATAAAACGGAACGTATATTACAATCTATTGTTGGTTATGATACGTGTATATAACGAGTGCATTAGGTTATGAAAAGAAATCATTATTTCAAATTTACGGCGACATAAAATAGGTAATCGTTTAAACCAACAAATGCGATGGGTTGGAATTCAACATAAGAAAACCATTTGACTTGAGAATTGAATGCTGAAGCTAATTTTCCTCGTCTGTTTTTTTTTCTTTCATTTCTAAAACATTTCAGTAAAAGCATAGAAGTTGTGCATGCACCGAAAGTTCGATTCTTTTTACTGGAGCTTGTGTGTTCAAGATGTGTCAGAAATCATACCATATCGACTCGAAATTTGAATTTTATTTTTGGATCAAGCGAATTTGAATGACTTAAGTTGTTAATGAATATTTAAGATAGTTTTATAGAAATAAATAGGTAGTGAACATACTTTATGTACAGAATCATACAACTGACAAATAATGCGTCCGTCTTAGCTCTGAATGTTAGGAAATGTTCACTCTTGTTGTGATCTAAGAGCATTTTATGAAATGAGCCACAAAAGGAAATAGAAATGTTTGGTGGAACTTAAGATGTTAAAATACTCTTTAAATAAAACGATGCATTGATGGCAAAGAAATATCAACTTTTATTTTATCTGTTCAAGATATATAGTTCGCACCGTCTTATTTGATCGATTTCTAGCCAAATTTACAGAAATTCGTGGTCATTCCATGCTCTTGCTGAAAGCCACGCTGATATGTCTAAAATCCATGTGCATATAGTGCTGAACTAAATGCTGGGCTAGCAATATTTACTGTTCACTGTATTTTTTAGATGATTGACAGTTTGTTATTGACATTTTGTCACGGCATAGGCCGTCTAAAATTTTGAAATTTAGCAATAAATTGAGAATTCTAAGAATTTACAAAGCGTGATATTTTACAAAGTTTTAGCTTTTCAAGAAATTTTTTTTCAAGTTACGGGAAAACTGTTATTGTATGGAATTTGTGCAAACTGGTCTGCAGTGTCTCATTAACATTCGAATGATCGAATTCTTTAGGAATAGTGTTTATGTATATATTTCTACACAAACTGAAAATGTTATGCACTTGTGTGATACAGATTAACCTGATTAAAATATTAAAAGAATTTGATAAATGCTTACTATTAACTCACTTATCTCTATACGACTTTCTGTACTGTGTAATGTGTTAGCAGGATTAAACATTCTTTCTTGTACTCGCAGTTTTTATGTATATAACCCTCTGAAATCGCAAAGTATACAAATACCATGGAATGAATTACGCTAAAATTTTGTAACAAACACGTTGTATTTATCAACTTTATAACTCTTAGCAGTTAATTTTACACTCCAATATCAAGATATTATGAACATAATGACAATGCATGACTTGATCTCCCACGACTGTGTTAGTACAAAAGAATATCAAATCAATATATTTTAAGTATGTGGCCATATTGACCCCTAAGACCTGAACCTTTGACCAAGGAACCATAAATATCACAATTTAGTTAGAGGAGTTCATGGAAATCATAACCGTGCATTCAGTTTTTCTCTAGTACATATTGGAATAGAGAAGAATTTTTTTAAACATTTAATTTAATTTCATTATATGGCCATATTGGCCCCACCCTTGGTCCTAAACGCCTGTCTAAGAATCCATGAATTTAACAATTTATGTGGAAAACTTCGTAAACATCAAAATTGTGCTTTTTTAGTTTTTCACAAACATACACTACAGCCAACGCGGATCCCGTATTTTCCCGCGACACCGTGATGGTGCTTTAATCCTTTCCGCGATACACCGTCGCGGTATTGTCATCGCGGTGATCGCGGGGCCACGATTTTACCTCGATGGTGTAAGACACCGTAATAGGCGTGTTATCTGTATTAGGGATTAAACCAAGAAGGAAAAAACAAGAGCTGATTTAATTATTGTTCGAATTTAGAAATAAATATTATTAGAAGAAAAATTCATTTTCTTTGAATTGTTTTTTTAACAAAAACTTCTATAAAACTATTGCTGCATGTATTTTGTTAATGTTGTTCAAGAGTCCCAAACATAGCAATGTATTACGCAAATCATGCATATACGTGTACTTGAAAATTAGTAATATTTTAAAGAATTATTTTTTGCATATGATGAGTTGAAAATATGCCACAGATTTAAAGAAGACAAATATTCCGCGATGTACTATTATAAGGTCGCTACCGTAGACATCAACTCAACTTGTATGTTTTCCCCTCAATTTTACTCTTATTTAACTCATTAAATACTTTCCGGCCTCTCTCTCTCTCTCTCTCTCTCTCTCTCTCTCTCTCTCTCTCGATTTTAAAAAAACCGGATTATATGTACATTTAGGACGATCGGTATTAATTATAGTCAAGGCAACGGTATGGTCAATCATGGAACAATTATCACCTTGCAGGACAAGTGTCACCTGAAGAAAATCCCGTAACACGGGTCCCGTGTCTAATGCCTTGAGCCATTTAAATGACAAAGTGTTAAAATTATGTAACGCTTGCATATACCGGCCACTTCGGAGTATCGAGAGTAAAAGAACAACAGACTATGAATAACGGGACTGCAGTTTGACTTCGAGGGATCAAGGGTTTTGAGAGATCAAGAGATTAGATTTAATTGGTAATATTGGGGGATGGAGGATATGGACCGGAGACTCACTTCGAGCAAGTTAATGCATAATTCAGACAGGTACATAGACAATCAGTCATCCCTGTGTTTACGGGTGTGTAACTATTACATAACACTTCCTGACCATGGCAGCACCCGTGCTCTGACCACGTGCCGTGAAGAATTTTATTGAATGCTGAGACTCTCTCCCCCCTCTCTCTTTCACTCTCATTTCAAATAACTAATATTTTATGTGAACTGCTAAAGTAGTACATGTAGCCCTAACGGCATTCTGATTGAAATGCACATAATAGCACATGTTTTCGTAACGGGCGTTTTAAGAAATATCATACCAGGGACGTATACATAAAAGTCCCTGATCATACGTGCCTTCTATCTTTACTGCATAAAGATAAAATAATGCCTGATTCAGACAGGTATATAGAAAATCACAAGTACGGCACAATTTATAGAAAAGCTATCCCTGTGTTTACGGGTGTGTATAACTATTACATAACACTTCCTGTCTGTGAGAGCACCCGTGCTCTGACCACGTGCCGTGAAAAATGTTATCTAATGTTGAGACAACTCTCTCTTTCTCTCTCTCCCCAAAATCAAAATATATAAAGTTCTAAGAAAATTGAATTTTAAAACTTTCTTGATTTTAACATGGCTAGAGAAATAAATAATATACCACATATCGGATAAAGAAGTTTTTTTTACTTATGCACACTAACACAAATCTTTGTTCATATGATTCCCAATTGATTCATTCAAACAATCACATTCTTACCATTTTAAAAAGTACAAATACTAGATGTGTATATAAAATTTACTTTAGCTGTGTTCTCAATTACTCTCTCTGTTCCTGATTAACCCTGATTATAGTCTGTTCGTTAATTGTATTTCAATCGAGTATATCATTAAAAGGTAATTTTATGGATGTATTTTGTAAACACTGTGTTATGAATACGCAGAATAATTTCCTTAAATTTAAATTGAAAAACAAATTTTCATTAGTTTAAAATTAAATTATTGTATCAAGAAAATTTTACTGTTTGAAAGAACGGACTATATACTTCTATTTAGCGGACCCCAAGTCACACTAATTGCTGCAGGTCACCCACCCTGACGGCAACCACCCAAATTTTATATACACAAACTTTATACGTAATGTTACGCAATTCACCTCCCTCTGTTGGTCAACTGACACTGCGAAATTTTAACATGTGATGGATACCCCAGAATAAATGATCATTCATATTTTTAAATCCCAAGTTTTGAACGACAAGCATAAATATTGGGCGACCCACTGAACATCATAGTTTTGCTAGATCTGAAAGGAAAGTCAATTTTTAAATAGACACGATTTTAACATTAGCATTTTCGTAAATTGATTGAACCCTTTTTTTTTTATTTTAAAACGTTTGATAAACAAGTTATACAACTTATATCAATATCTTTCGTTGGCATGGATGTTAGCAAGAGGGGGTCATCGATAAGGGAGAAAGCCGAAGTGCCCAGAGAAAACCCACGTGTTCAAGCGGGCAACCAGCATATCTATTCAACTAATGTAGATCACGGGGGAAGACTCGGGTCGCAGCGGTGATCAGCGAGTGCACTTTAAAACATTTTATATCTACATGTATTTTGTTATTCATTAAATGATGAATGTGCCAAGATTAATTTATATGTAACGCCATCGAATATACAAAATAGTATACAAAATTCTGTATTAGTATAATTACACCTTCCTTTTATTTCTCCCACTTTTTATTAAATAATAATAAATTGTGACAATCAAGTCCTTTTTATAAAAAAAAAAAAGGAATATGAATTAATATTCATTAATTCTCTCAATCATATTTCCCGTATGAGAAGAAATTGGGGGAGGTAACTCGCGTTAAAAAACCAAGAATAGTTTTCACCTGGGACTGGTTTCACAGTACGCGACGGTGTGGCCAAGGTGAGAAGCTGTACCGCGAGGATGCGCGGTTTTACCTGAGTTACCTGTGCTAAACCGCGATCAATTTCACACCACGAGGACTCGCGGTAAATATGTAAACCGCGTTGGCCGTAGTGTATATGGGAGTAAAGAAGCAGAATTTCCAAAATCTAATTCTCGTACATGTTCACTATATGGTTATATTGGCCAGCCATGGGGCTTAAGCTCTAGTCCCAGGGGCCATGTATTTCACAATTTAAGTAAAGAGCTTGATTGATAATATAACCATGCATTTAGGGTTTTTTTCAGATATACATGTGTATGGGAATATAGAAAAAATTCTAACATTTAATACATAATAACCTCAAAATGTGTATATATTGCCATACGCATCCTTATCTAAAGGACAAAATTAGTTGAGTTAATTCTTTCTTAGGATTTGGTGTATGGCAAAACATGTTTGGCTATGTTGGAAACCAGACCCTGAGCTGTAGAAGAGAAAGCATTCTGACAAGTGCGCAAGACAATTCATTAGTATTATTCGAACAATATGGTTATGTTATGTAAGGAGAAATATTTTTATGCACATTCATAATGGACTGAAAATAATTGTTTGGCATATAATTACAATAGGTATTACTTTATTTTATTTTTTACAAAAGGATAAATGTTCAGATGAATATTTACACCAAGTAACTGTAGGAGATTTAAGTTGCATGCGTTTGTATTTATTGTAAGCCTAGTATTCAACAACAAAGTACACTACTCTAATTTCTAGAAAAAAATTAAAATGTCCTTTTGTTCTAGACTTTACAGTTGCAAACACTTCTGCTTTAAATTATGTTTGAAGTTTAACGTTATTAAGTTTGCAACGAAAAAATAATCATGAATTAAGCTTGAATGATTTTTATCGGTTTCCACATAAATAAGGAACTAAAATATGAAAAAAGGTTTTAAGGCAAATGCTGGTCGACATCCATTAAAACTTTGTTCATTTTTTGTATATGTGTCATAAATAGATACATTATTTAAAATTTCACTTGAATGTCCTTCACTTACTGTGGAATCATTTGTATTCGTAGGGGTAAATGTTTGAGGGCAGCCAAAATTTCCCTGGTTCGAGGGGACGTTATTTCGAAGGTAATGTAATTAGGATTACTTTAATAATTGTTAAACAAACGGTGTGTAAAGGCATGTTAAGATGTAAATTCGTTAACAAGGGTTACCCACGAAAGCCACGAATATTGCTCCCTACAAAATATGGTGAATCCACGGTATTTCATTAAGAATATCTTTTGTAGTGAAACACGCCTTGCCGTCACCCACTTCTCTTAATCCAGCAGTAAAAATATTGACTTCTGTACTAAAGTTTACTCCATAAATATGCATGCCCTTTTTTGTTGTGGCATTACGCAACATGGTAATATTTTCAGAATTCAATAACTGCCCTTTTAATTGATGATGACCTAAAAGACTCATAATATCTAATATTAAAATAGAATTTGGACTTTTACAAGGAATGCATAAAATGTTAAAATTGACAAGAGATAGAACGGCATTATTAACAGGTTTAATGTTATTAATTCCCACATTATGTGACCTTTAAAGTGTATACAACTCCTCTTAATTTAAAATCATACGATTTTTCTCGAGTACTTTCTCTAGAATTCAAAACTTTCACACCCTCTTTTTCTTTTTCTCCAACTTTTTTCTCACGGTATAAAACATCCAGCTACTCCCCAAATCTTTCAATGCATTTTTGAAGTTATTATACTGTGCACCTTCATCGAAAAATACTATATTTTGTTGTTGTTTTTTTTAATTTTTATCTCCCTCTACGTCTCATTCCTCTTTCTGTTAATGTTTTTCTCATGTTTCTTCAGTTTTTGATGATACCATCTTTTCTTTTTATGTTTTGATTAAGTCGTTGTTTTTATTATCATTTTTATTTCAGATATCTATTCTTTCAACGAAACAATTTTTTTGGTTAATGATGTTAATGCCTGTTGAATGCACTATTGATGTCTTTATTTTTAAGTCGGGTAATTGTTGAATACTAATTTTGAATTCAGGGTTTTCGAATTTTTTTTATATTCGCTTGGGTTTTTTGTCTTTCATTTCTTTTCAATTTTGATAATCCTTTTTTAATCTTTATAAACAAGGACTTTTTATTCACTAATTTCGTGTTCATTTTCACGACTTGAGATATGTCATTGCGTATGTCATTAATATTCCCTCCACTCTTCTCAAAACTTTTAAATACGAACTTGTGGGTTAACATTTCAACAGTATAATGAAACCATATTTGCCACGTATATGTTGGCTGTTTTGACAGAATTTTTGATCGAACACATGTTAGTGAGACAATAAGACATGACACACATAGCACAAAACACTCACATAGCACAAAACACATACATATAACATATAAAGAAACGTGACATAGTCCATTTGAATAGTACATGTACTTACCTTAATATCTTTAGTACAACTGTTTATATGTTCAGATGCAAATGAAAGAAAATGTCAAAGGATAAACAAGGATCTCGGATGTCTGAAAAAGATTTTTATTAAAAAGGTACGTGAAAATTGGCTTGTCAACAGGCACTTGAACCCAGTGTCTCTGGTTTACAGTGCCAGAACTGTAACTACCGAGGAATCAAGACTCGATAATTTGACTATCAGTCAATGACCTGTTAACCAGCTGACATAAGTAAATTTACACAAGTAACAGTGTTATGTCAAGTTAAAATTAAAGTCTACAGATATTATATCGAGATAGAACTATTTATCGTAAATACTGTGATCAAATCTAATGCTGTACCATGTTACAATAGTGAACAAAATCAATACATGTATCAACAATCTGAAATAACAATTTGAAACAGACTATGAGAAAAAGGAGATAACCCTAACTTCACAACTGTCTATTAAATTTTACCACTTCAATGTTATTAGAAAAATGTGAAACATGCATAAATGTCTCCAATATTCAATGGATTTTTATGAGTCATAATTAATTGATTATTGATAAATTAATCTGTATCTTTACTGTTATAAAAGAATTTTGATCTTTTAGGTTGGTAATCCTATGCTAAATGATTTGTAAAATTCAGCAACAGAAATCAACACATCAAAGAACGATGGGATTTGTACAGATTGTAGATAACATATAACACTACATGAATATTTATTAAACCAATGCTAACCCTTAATGTTAAACGTCGCAAAAAATAAATATAACATTGTGATGCAGATATTAGATTTGTGGTTTTTTTGTAAATACGAAAAAAAAACTACTATAAAATATGTGCTTAAAATGCACTAAAACATTCACAGCCTTGATCTCCTTGTCACTGGTCATCAATACATTAATGAAATTCTCAAATCCTTTTCTAAAATGAAGGAAGGAAAATGATATCTGACGTAGGTGGCTGATTTTGCACAATTGTACTGTATATTAGAGTTATCGCCCTTTAAAAATGGGGTCTATTGTAACGCTGTCAGGTCATTTAGATTTCATGTTTTCCGTACAAAACAGCTGATAATCAATGTTAGTTAATAGCTAAACGCACGAACAAAACTGACATATTTTCTAAGCGTTTTAGTGATGAAGAAATGACAATAACAAACAGCGAACAATATCAAAAATCCATTAAACGTAACACAAATTCAAAGCAGATCAACACGGCCCTCCAAATAGATAGAGGTAGGATCAGGTGCCTAGGAGGAGTGAGCATCCTCTGCTGACCGGTCACACCCGCCGTGTGCTCTTTGTCGTAATCAGGGGAAAATCGGGAAAGTCCGTAGACAAATAGGCGATTAATTATGTTCTAACAATTTTCTAAAATATTATTAGAAACTTTGAGGTCACAAAATCTTACAAAAATTAATAGCATCAAAACGTACGATTTTTTAACACTTTATACAACAATTCCTCACGACGAATTAAAATCTACGCTTTTTTAAATCATCGACAATTGTTTCTTCAATAAAAATGGATGCCGTAAAAATGCTTACCTTGTCATTAGAAATGTAAAAAGTAATTTTGTTAAAACGATTCTGATTGCATACGCAAGCACTCTGAAGTTGACATTAAAAAGATGTTTGAGTTTATGATAGACATCATCTACATCCTACTCTAGACCATGAAATTCAGAGGACCATGCAAATTATTTCAAGATATCCGTAATTCAATATAAGCGAAATCGACTGACGTGAAACCGCCATTTTTAAGAGTTCAATTCCAATCTAAAATAAAGAAGAACAAATTCGAACAAATTATTTGGTCATCGATTATCTATTACCGGGTACTTTGAACAGATAACATGGAATATTAGTCCTTAAAAGTTTAAATTAAATATCAGTAAGTTTTTTTGGTTTCATTTTGTTACAATCTTTAGCCTCATCAAATGATTAATCTCATTTTGTTCTACGTTTTAAAGAGAAATCATTAGACACAAACGTTTCAAATACGGCTGAACACTGCTTGTTTATCATCAAAAGTGTACTCGGGTTAATCTCAAAATCCTTAGCGATTTCGATTTATGCTTTGTCCCTTTTTCAATAGCCTTTAGTTACTTGTTCGTAATTATAGTGTCCAAATATACGGTTTTTCTTTTCTGTAGGGTTTCCAGATTACGCCTAGCCTCAATATGGCCGTTCAACCATTATTTTTATAAAAAAAAGAATTAAAAAAAAACACATAAGGCAAGATCTTATAAATTCACACCTTTGTATATCAATGGGTCAGTCAGGCATAATTACTGTCACCAACCGTGATGATAGCCGTAAGGTAGTACTTCAATATAACCGTTATGAAAACAACTCAACATCACCTCTGGGGACCGATCAGTGAATTCAATATAAGCGATATTTCAAAATATCCGATTTCATAATAAACCGCTTATTTAATTCAAAGAATATGAACGGCTAAAACTGGGAATTTTTTTCTATTTCAAAATAAGCGGAATTTCAAAATAAGCGATTTCGATATAAATGAAGTAAGCTGTATGTAGTTTTTGAAAATCAAGTCTTCCAACAATCTGTTGGAATATCCATGGGTACCGATTGTGCCCCATTGTAAGCAGACCTATTTTTCTATTCTTATGAAGCAGAATTTATTCAAAAACGTGTACGTGAACAAAATAAATCGCTCGCTTCTATACAAGCAGAATTTATTAAAAAACTTGTACGTGAAAAAAATAAATCACTCGCTGTGGCCTTCAACTCAACATTCAGGTATATTGACGACGTGTTATAAATTAACAATTGACTGCCGTCATGAGAAAAGGACCCTTACGGTAAAATCGGCTTTGACTGTCTCACTGAAAAGTTACAACTACAAAAATGAGGACAGTTGATTTGAGAGAAAAGATTTTAACAAAATGGCTTCTTATATTTATAGATTTAATTTTTCATACACTAAGTATGATTCCCGCTATTTCTTACGAAAATTGATTGTATTTCACAGCTGTATAGAAACAGAAAGGACTGAAATCTATTCGGTCCAGTTCTAACCATACAGTTTATCGATCGGTCGAAATCTTTAGAAACCTAACAAAAATCACAGTTTGGACGAACTAATCATGATGATGCCAAACTCAAATTCCAATATAATTCACTTTGGCCACAGCTTTCATCTATCGTGCTGATGTACATTAACAATAATTTAGTGACTTTTACTTACTTTTTACGTTAAATTCAATTCAATAATTTATTAAAAGAAAGATGTAAAATTAATATACTTGTATAAACAAGTACTGAAAGTACTGAGAGACGGAGGCATCATTGAGGAGGAGATTAATCTAATAATTCCAAGTATTGAAGTACCGACGGAGTTGATTTCATCGATTGATATTTATCTTAAAATCAACGATATGTAATTTTGCATGCCAGGAAGTTTCTTATCTTATCGTAATTGAATAACGCATATTTTCATAATATGAATTTTCGGGTTTTTCCGACTATTTTAAGAATTCAAGGAAAACATCATATGAATCCTGTTGCGTAATATTTTCAAAGAATGCATAAGTAATGTAAATATTTCTGGAAAATTATATGGATCCAAGCAATATATTTAATGCTTCGGAATGCATTACATCGAATTTATCGATTATTTTCGAGAACAAGGTCTTGTCAGCGGTGATGATCTGTGGTTAGGTCCAAACACAGTTTCACTTCCGGTTTGCCAGAGTAACTGCATAGGAGAGTTGATAAAAATCAACTCCAAAAAATATTAATGTTTTATAGGTTTATAGGTATAGAAGGTTTAGAGTATCAATTAAGAGTTTGCAATACTAAATACTACAGGACAGAAACTACTTTACTAACATATTCATGTTCTTTTATGGAATATGCAAAAACAAATTACAATCAAAAAATATTTTGTTAGTTAGTACTATACCTAATGATTCACAATATATACTAAATTTTTGATATATAATCAATAAAAAATTTTGAACAATGAACTTTTTTCATATGAAAAAATCGTTCATGCTTAAAAAACCCCTAATGTTACACGTAGGTAATACATGCATGATCTAAATCTCGCATAGTTGTTGTTCTTTTTCTTTTGCAGAATGTACGATTCGATTGTAGAGAGTGATCAAATATATTTCTAAGCGTTTCAAAAAGTTATGGAGATAAAATATCTATATACAAGAGACTCTACAACTCATTTTGCTCAATTTTGCTCAAAATTACTGTTGATTTAATCATTTCAGGCGGTCCAAAAAGTAAATATTGCTAGCTCAGCCGTTTGATCAACAGCTTAGCGCATCAACTGTAAACATTTCATCGTGACTTTCTGCAAGGGATGAAAATGTTACGAATTTATACAGATTTTACTTGTGGTGTAAACAAAATTTTAGAGATATAAATGTAGAATTTCGGAATAATATTTAACACGCAAGTGCGAGGTTTTTTGGCTGTAAAAAGATTCAATCTTTCAGTAGATGCACGACTTCTATTCTTTTATTTAACTATGTTTTAAAAAGGAAATATCAAAGATGAAGAGAATTCGCTGTAATATCTCTTTAAAGCTAAATTTAAAACAATATACCGCGGTAGATCTTGTAATACCCCGTACTTCACTTTAAAAATAAAATATGTTCTTTCTGTCTGTTTTACACTTTTTTCAAGCTAAATTCTCTTATCAGTTTACAAAAACACACTGACTTCCCAGCTTACTTTGAAATCGACAGCGCTGGCCAGACAATGCTGGATTAATCAAGCTTCACAGCACGTGGCCTTGGTACTCTATCTATGCACACACTGAATGTGTGTGTGTGTGGGGGGGGGGGGGGGGGGTGCGTTAAAGGATGTAATCTGGATGTTTAATTTATTTGTTTCACTATCCTTATTGTAGGTTTAGTATGGATGCCAAGTAAAACTAAATTAAAATGTGTCATGCTACGATCACGGTTGTCTGTACTTAATTGGGGGAATGCTCAAGTTCACATAGCAGTGGTTCAACTTGTTGAATAATCATTTTATTGGATCGATGCTGGGGGCGGGAGTGTAGCTATACATAGAAAGATATATCTCCGTAGGAGATTAATTGATAATGCGCAAGTAATATACCATACAGACTAAGAACCACGCCGTGTTTATCCATTGAATCTCCTAATTATTCAATATTTCGGTCAACACAAGATGGCTATTGAGGAATCCTCATTATTTGACGTCACGGACAGGAAGCTGTATAAAAAGTATAAATAGCCACTAAACAATTACACACCATTGCTATTTTTAAACTCGTGCATATTCATAGTTACTTGGAATTTGACAGATGGACTACAATTTTCGAGAGAAATTATGTTTATTGATCGCAATATGTAATTGCAAATAAGATATTTATTTCAATAATATATTGAAATATGAATCCCAAACGAATATTGCAAATTTTGCCGCTAGGTGGTGTCCGTAAAATCCACTATCGACGTCACATGTGAGCTGACCGGTAGCAATAAAGGAGGCTCATAGAGCCTCCGTCCAATAAAATGCTTTCTTCGGTGAAACATGCGGGCTATAAAAATAGCCACATTACAGAACACGGGTTACGTTAATTTTTTTTGGTATTGATTGCTACATTTTTATGTTAATTGTTTAAATATACTCGTACATACCTAATTAAGTGTATCAAATACGACAGACCAACTAAATACAAAAGCCATCCCACGTGCTGAATCTACTCTTCTATTCAATCGCTTTTTTTTTTTCCAAAATACAAGATTGCAAGTAAATGTCAATAAGACTTCTGCATTACGTTCATTTTTTGCACTAATCGATACTACAGTGCCGACAGACGTAGCTTATACTCAGCGAGAACTAGCATGTTTACATGTTGACTAAATTTAATTGTCTTATTATCGATGATAAACGATGAACGAATCTCTCTCTCTCTCTCTCTCTCTCTCTCTCTCTCTCTCTGGGTTGTTAAATTGCACATGGAAACAAAATATGTTGCGCTCAAATAATAAACAAGTTTTTCATTCGTACAGGTATATACTTTTTTGTTGTTTCATAAAAGGTACTTTATATGAAAATGTCATTAAATCCCGTGAGGTCAACTTCCAAACTAATGATCTGAAATATTTGACTTGTATTGTTTCACAGTAGTTACTGCGCAGATAACTGTTAGATTTGAAAAATACTGCTTGCATCGATTCGGTAGGTCTCAGCCTTCAACCCCTCTCATCAACATTGAGTGTGAAATGTAGTTTTTTTTTACTATAATAAATTATACATGTATTGCTCATGCAAACTAAAGTTGTACAATTTTACTCAGAATTTTTTTATAAATCATCATCGGAAATCTACGACGAGTCTCGCATTCAGTTAAAAGCAATGCAATAAGTAAGCGTATGCGAGACGGGTCTTTGGTTTCTAACGATGATTTATAATTTAAAAAAGGGGGGATTTCCCAATTAGAGCATATTTCCTCACACAATAGAATGGAAAATGTGGTGTTTAAGTTTCATACCGGATACAAAAGCAGCAATTTTATTATAACTCAACATTAACTTGTGTGCAAAATTACGCGTTCAAAATGTGGAAATATTGACGTTGATGTGTATGTTTCATTTATATAATATTTATTTTTTAAATCAACAAGTAATATTTGACTAAAAAAATATTAATCGCGGTATGAAAACAAGCCCAGACTCTAGTTATTCAAAAAACACAAAACAGACGCAGAAAAAAATAGAAACATAAAATAAAAAAAATACTGTGTTTACGATGCCGTTTTCTGAGTATTGTGACATCAAAAGATAAGGGCCCTTTTCTCATGACGGCAGTCAATTGTTATTCCCATACTACCGTCGACTCGATATAACCAAGGGAACTTGAAACAAAAGATACCACTGAGTCTGCGTCATCTGTTTCAAATTTGAATACTTTACTGGAAATGACAATGATGGTAATTTAACAACAAAACTTTATGATAAACGCGATGACTTCAATTTTTCTATAGTCAATTTTCTTACTTAAGTAGCAATATACCTTCATCATCAATGGTGATTTTGTCTCTCAGTTAATTCGATACGCATGGGCATGCTCTTCGCATGAACAGTTTCTAAGGCGAGGTAAGCTACTGAAAAACAAGTTGATAAAACAGGACTATCAACGGTCTCGTTCGAAGTCATCTTTTTGTAGGTCCTATGGTCGATACAACGACCTTGTCAGCAAATACAATCTTCCAATGGGTCGCATGCTGACTGACGTTTTTCATACAAATTGTTAGAACATAATAAATCACCTAATTGTCTACGGACTTTTCCGTTTTTTTTCCCTGATTACGACAAAGAGCACACGGCTCACTCCTCCAAAGCACCTGATCCTACCTCTATCTTTTTAGAGGTCTGTGTTGCATTGCTTTGAATTTGTATTTCGTTTAATGGATTTTGGAGATGGTTGACTCTTTGTTATTATCTTTTTTCATTAGATAAATTATTAATATACTTTGTCATCAGGATGTATTTTAATTCATATGTTTCGTGTATGCAGACATTCAAATAATTGATGACTTTTGACTCTTTAGTTTAATGGCAACGTGTATTTAGTTCATTATCTAATATTTAAAAAAAAAGTAAAAAGTCGAAAAGTTTTGCACGATATCTTTGCAAATTTGGATGTTTGTTTTCATCATGATATTATGTGAAATCGTAAAATGATACACATCCGTTTTCATCGATTTCCATAAACATATGTTTTACATTCATAGGGTAGTGGCGACAGACAAAAAACTTAAGTGTAAAAAGCTTTTGTGGTGTTTTTTTTTCTAATTCGAAATTTTTATTGCATGTTTATTTAATGGGTTCTTTTAATACAACGTTTTCCATGTGCTGATTAAAACGTTTGTATGATTATCAAACTTTTCTTGAAAGTTTTCAAATAAAAAAAAATCCACCTTTGATGTAATCAATTCAAGAGTAGACTGCCTTTTACATCCAACAAGGTTAACAGACACGTTTTTTAATTAATTGATGTTACGTCATTGTGCCGTGGTAGCTTGCGTAGGATTTCTGATTGCAATATGCTTTGCCAAAGTCGATTAAAACTTTACATAACAGTCGACCAGTTTTTCATAACGAATTAGCCTTATTTGTGAATATTCTTATATCTTATTAGAGATATCCAAGAGAACCAACATTGTAGGTGCAGCATTTTTAACCTGCGTAAGCAATAAACAGTTTTGCAAAAAAGGACTATATGAAGAAATTTTACACCCCCCCCCCCTCCGTGTATATGATTGTCATTTTTCGGTGGATGTTATCAACAAAGATAAGTAAAATATAAATTGAACACTAAATGTTAACTCATGATCATTGTAGATGTGCTGACCTCGTCGGAACTGTCATTCTTAAATAACATGTTACATAATCCCCTGTAAAATGATGTTAAACGGGATTTTTATTTGGTGTGATATTAGAGATTTTGATTTAGATTTTGAATTAGAGGTCTTTAATATTTGCTGCTTCTTATTAATGTTGCAACTTCGGCAAAACTATACGATCATGCTTTTTAATAAACTGCTTGTGAAACAACTATTGGACATAGTGGTTTCTACGTTTGGGATGCATCAAGGAGATTAAAAAGACTTACAGTGACAGTTGTGTATTTCTACAATATATTCATACACAATAGCAAGGGTGATCACTAATGACCTGATTTAATGATCAGTGATTTATCATTATTTAATGTCCTCTTTATTTGATTCACAACCCAAGATTTCTGAGAATTCATTCAACTTTTATATGAAAAATAAAGCTGTTTGTTTTCAGAATCATTAATTAAAAATCGTATTTGTGACAGTAGATTGCTTAGCAAAGGTTTGCATAATCGATAACGTTTGTTACTTCATTATACAGATGTTTTACTATATGATGCGAAAAATAGTTTAATGCAAGCGTTAAAAGAACAGCCGCAGACAATTAATCATTTTCTTCGTTGAATATTGATTGATATCGCGTTGTTTTAATGTCATTATCCCTTTTTTTCAAATCCACTATTTTGGAAATACCTCTGTTACTAGAAAGTGATGGTTTTGGTCGTTGTTTTGACTCCTGTGTCAATTCATTCATAAGAGATGAAATTTAAATCAATCAAATACTGAGTAAGATACCCTTAATCTAACTTCTCATTTGAAATTTATATAAAAAGTATTCACTGACGCAGTACAGTTAAGGCGGTCAATGAAAATATGGGCAATTTTTTGTGATGAAAACACGTATACTTTAGTTAAACTGGCATGTCCTTTTTAAAATCAATCACAGTCACTCAAATGCAATTTATTTCTAAAATATATATATAACAGTACAATATTTTATGTTCATAGTGGTCACGTGATATGGCAGTCGCATGGTACAAGTAGATTTATTTGTGGTTTTGAGGTCATTTAAAAAATTCAATATTGCAAGGGCATAATCATGTCAAAATTCACAACTGAATTATGAAATAACTTGATGTTATATCGTAGATTTTGAAAAACGGTGCGAACTTTTAAGATAAGAATATTTGTTAGTAGAAACCGTAATTTATAATGCATATGTTGAATAATTTTGAAGGTCACAGGGTTAATTTCATTAAAAATAATTAATTTGTAAGATTTTACAAGGATCGTAGAAGTTTTGAAGTTACATAGCATATTTCAAATTCACATGTAAAAGTTTGTCGGGATCAGGTAAGTGTATGCCCTTGCAATGAAGTGATTTATTTAGGTACTCATATTTTAGATATACGATATTTTATACAAAACCGATGTGGCTTCTTTATACGATGCATACTTTTAACAAAATGAAAATAAGACTATATAGGTAGCATTCTACTAATAATAATTTTAAACAAAATATTCATTTATACTTTTCCGTTAATGTATGACATTTATTTTTCTTCTCTATAAAACTGCACGATAGCCTTCAATGATTTAACTTAATGCGTCATTTTGAAGCATATGACGTCATATTTTGTAGTACAGCGAGAACGACATCTCGCTTATTTTTCAGTGTGTACGATATAACGGACATCAAAATTGTAAGTAATAGCATTTGTTGTTTTTAATTAAAAGATTAGTATAAGTTAATTTTACAAATAAATAGATTAATAAGTACTTTCGAGGTTTGTAATATACTGTGATGTCATAATGCACATTTCCCGTACTTTTTGTCTGAACGGAGTTAATTGACATCCTTAACTGTGCTGCGGATGTGTTAAACGTTCTTTTACACGATCTTGACTCAAAGTTTTATTTTTTTTTCAACCTTTTTGGTGTTCATTAACAAATGACATGCAACAATTGAGATCCATGGTTTAATTTTATGTGGACACAGGATTTAAAAATACTGTGGTTTTATCATTATTGACAAGAAAGAATTCTAGATTATTCAACAAACAAATTTTTCCATACCTCTGAGATAAAAGACTACACTTTTGCTGATTGCTATTCAGCGAAAGAAATTTGGACCAAATTTTTTTTGTATACATTGAAACCTTTAATAGATATACAGTCCTTTCAGAAAGTAAAAACATTGGCGTATTCACAGTCTATAAATTTACTCCGTTTATTTACGAAACAATATATAGTAAACCTAAAATTCAGTTTTACGTCAGATCTGTTTTATATGATACAATGAAATATCGATACTCTCTGCCAAATCTGAGATCCTGTTGAAACTAGGTTTTTTGTCTAAAGACCGAAAATGGACGAACGAAAATGATTAATGAAAATAAAAGATGGTTTATCTTGTACATTTGTCTTGTGTACATCACAGTTTTCTTTTATCAAAAAAGGCTATCTGATTCTTCTGTCTCCGTTACAGAAAGTTTTCAACAAGTTTAATTGTTTCAAGATTTATTGAATAAAGCAGATCAAAAGCTACAAAATAACAAAAATCACATTTAAACAATTGTCTTATAAATTCACACATGTACTGTTGATGACAAGAATGGTGTTCCATACATAAAAAAAATGGAAAGTACTTGGACTAGGAAAACTGACAAATCCTAAATTAACTTTGACATATTTGTAATTCTAAACATTCGGACGGTCTAATATGGTAAAATATATGGGAACAATACTCAAAACTGCACAAGGAAAGACTATATCTAAATAATATTTTGACATCATTGCTAACCGTTAATTTCTTGATAAGTATATTTTACAAAGACAAAAACTATTATGTAAGGTATTTATAAGCTTAAACAACTGAGTAGCAGATATAGATAACCAACAACATACATTGTAGTGGTCCACAGGCTTCAAAACGAACAGAGAACAAGGAATGGAACTTTCTTGTTCAGTTTGCTGCCACGTGGTGCATAAAAAAGGGGGAGATAATTCTAGCTTGCTTGTATGGAGCGCAATTAATGTAATAAATGAATTCCACTACACTACACTCCCCATCTGATATTATAAATATCACTTTTATCTTATACATTTAAACAATGATAAAACATTAAACCGTATAGTGACATATTTCTTCTTGAAATATATTATAATATCATATTCAAACAAACGATTACAATGAACACATTTGGCAACGCAGTGGATTGCAGTACAACATGAAAATGTCACTCGTCATGCATTAAGAGAATAATGTCTGATATGGGCCTCGTGTATACAATTGGTTTCCCATCTCTTGATTCCTTGACTTACACATAGATCTGAAACCACAGACTGCCATTCTGTCCTCGATTGGAGCGTTTGTAAGTATTCCTTCTTCCAACGGTCCCAGAAAATATTTGCCAAGTGTTGAAAGCGCCGCCATTGTGCTTTGTACAAATCAAAGTTTGTTGAAATTTATCCCGACTTTTGTATAAGTAACATGTTTGGGCTGAGGATCACTGGAGATTCAGGGTCAGAACATACAGGTGCAATGGCCTAGAATTCACGATGGCACATACTTCAGCCAGTAGAATAGTCAATACCTCATGAGTGAGATGTCTTGAATGTAAGTTCATAGAGTCGAGTATATTCCTCGCAATGCCAATAATCCGCTCCCACACTCCACCCATGTGGGAAGAATGTGGAGGGTTGAAAATCCAAGTTACCTTTCGGTCGGACAGAAATCCTCAAACAGGATCATATAACTGGACGGACAGTACTGCTGCACAGAGCTCCAAGCGCGGTACAGAATGGCCATTTGTTGGCGCAAGTTTACATTTTCCTAAAATGAATCCCACGTGGATGTTGTTCGTGTCGTCGACTGTGCGAAAGTATGCTAATGAGGCAATGGCAGCCTCCGAAGCATCTGAGAAAATATGGAGCTCTTTGCAGAGGGTCTTTGATAGGGAAGAGGGTGTGTATGTCCTTGGTATATGTACACTTCAAGGAATCTCAGAGAGTTCTTCCAGTTCGACCACATGTCCAAGAGATGAACAGGAAGGGGATCATCCCAGTTGCAAGAACCTCTCAAAGTCTCTCTCATCAAGATTTTCCCGGAGACCACTACTGCTGGAACTAATCAAATGGGATCAAAGATGCCATTAATAGTCGACAATAGTCCCCGCTTACTGATAGGTTTTTCTTCCTTTGACAAACGATATGTGAATGAGTCAGACTCAAGCTCCCAGTTCAACCCTACACTTCTCTGCATAGGAAATTTGTCAACGCTCAGATCGATATCTTTGAAGTCATTTGCTCTATCTTCAAACGGAAAGGCATCCATCACATGTTTGTCGTTAGATGCAACTTTATGCAAACGTAGATTACCACCCTCTCTAAGAGCAGCTTGAGTTCTTTTGAGCAAACTGATCGCTTCGTCAGGAGTCGATAGAGAAATTAATCCGTCATCCACGTAGAAGTTTCGTCTGACGAAATCTACGTCATCATATCTATAGTGGTCTTCCTTGGCACAAGCGGCCTTGCGAAGACAGCATACAGCTACAGCCGATGAAGGTGAGTTCCCAAAAACATTTACTAGCATGCAGTACACTATCAACTCATTGTTAATGTCGTTCTCTTTGTACCAGAAGAAGCGAAGGAAATTCCTGTCCTTCTTATCAACTAGGAAACAGTAAAACATAGATTCTATATCAGCTGTAACAGCTATTGGTTCTTTTCGAAAGCGCAACAGTATACCTAACAGGTTGTTCTTCAGGTCCGGACCAGAAAGAAGAACGTCACTCAGAGAAATACTCTGATATTTGGCAGATGAGTCGTACACAGCTATTATTTGG
Organism: Magallana angulata; assembly: GCF_025612915.1. NCBI lineage: Eukaryota > Metazoa > Mollusca > Bivalvia > Ostreida > Ostreidae > Magallana > Magallana angulata. The sequence goes on along the minus strand of NC_069111.1, from coordinate 499,044 downwards.
GATGACTTTTTAGGATGGTACACCCCAAATATTGGTAAGTACCAACATTCTTCTTCTTTCATGAGTGGTGGTGCAGTATCCGCATGGTTGCAGTCAAATATATTTTTCATGAATGTCATAAAATGTTCTCGTTTCGTTTGATCCTTTCGAAGACTATTATACAGATTGTGCGCTCGCTTCAGTGCATACGATCTGTTGTTTGGAAGTCGTCGATTTTCTCTAAATGGCCTTGTTTCGTTTGATCCTTTCGAAGACTATTATCCAGATTGTGCGCTCGCTTCAGTGCATACGATCTGTTGTTTGGAAGTCGTTGTCGATTTTCTCTAAGTGGCAAAGGAGCTTCCCGATTTCCTTCCGCGGTGAGATGAACGTCTTCATCCATGGTCCTGATGAAATCTTTGTCATCAACTGAGAGACCGATTGTGTCGTCATCCTTCTGTCTCATGAATATAGACGTATCCAGATCCTGAGACAAGAAACTGATATCTTTATTCTGAACTTCTATGTGTATGTCGTTTAGACATGGTTGGAATATTGATGACCTCCCATTGGTGAAAGGTAAGTTTTGTTTACCACGACAGAGTTAGGACTATGTACCTTGTTCAGACAGGATTCGCCGTCGATCTCCCAACATAAGGTAATTTTCTGTCCGAATGGTGAGTTCCTCGCACCTGTGCGCTGCTATTCTACGTGATGTGCTTCTGGTGTATCACGACCAATCAAGAGGAGAATCGGAATGTTTTCGTCAACTTCAGGTATGTTGTCCGCGATGTCTTAAAGATGAGTGTATGATCTCGCTACATCTGGTGTAGGTATCTCATTTCGGATATCGGGGATCTGGTAACATTCTATGACATTGGGTATATTAATAGATGTTGATCCATCCAGCGATGAAACGATAAGGTCTTGAGCTTGTCTGCCAAGTATGTCAGTGACTCCTGCACAGGAAGTTAACTGGTAGTCTGTCATTACACTATCCATATTGAGACGATCAAAGACTTCAGACTTCACCAAGGATCTATTGCTTTGGTCGTCTATGATTGCGTATGCTTTCAGCGACTTGCTTGGATTTCTGGTTTGGTGTAGGTTTACCAAAATCACTTTAGCACATGACTTCCCTGAGAATCCATCTTTAAATATCTGGATACATGCGGATGTTGCGGAATTTGTGCCAGTCTTCTCCCCACCATGACGGCTCACAGGTGTTCCAATATGAAGTGCTGACGGATGCGAACTGCTTCCGCACTGATTGCAGTGAATAAGCTCTGTGCATTCCCGAGAGTTGTGTTGATCAGAATTGCAACATTTAAAGCAAAGTTTGTTCTCTCGGAGAAATCGTTTCCGCTCCTAATATGATTTGTCTTTGAAGCCACGACAATCATTCAGACTATGATTGGCCTTGTGGAGAGGACACACGTAAGTGGACATCATGTTTTTTGAATTCTGTCTTACTTCATTTTTCTTTGTTGCTATCCATTGCTTCCCCAGATTGGATCTTGGACCAGCTTTCTCCTTTGTTGTGCTTGAATATGCAGTTTCACTGTTGTACATGAGCCCCGGATAATTTTTCATTTTGCTGATGTCTTGCATGAACTCCACAAAGCAAAAGAAGGGTGAGGGGGAGACAGATATTCCATTGATCACTGAATTCACAAGTTCTTTGCAGTTTTACATAAATGCTGAATGTTTTTTAATCTCTTGAATGCTTATGCTGTCTCCTGAATACAGCTAGCTAACGCATGTCGTTTGATGATTATATTTATTCAAAAACATGGTGAAAAACTACAAGAAAAGAAAAAACAATAAATGTGATGTACAGAGCCAAAAAATAGATAATGTCATGAAAATGTGTAAATACGTATAATGAAACTTAAATTTTATCAGTATATTAACATTACATGACTGAGAAGTTCACATATACCTAGTCTAAATGTATATATGAAAATGTAACAAACTCCCCTAACCTAAACCATAGAAATATGTATGAAAAAACTACTGTAATTTATCAAATACATAGCCGAGAGTAAAAAATATAACCTAACAACAAAAAGACTCAAAGATAATGACTTTCAGATACTTACATTGTTGGCAGACTAGAAAAACAGTGCATGACTGTGCAGACCTGAGGTAGGACGACGAGTGATCCAAAAAACCCGTGCAATATACAAATTAGGAAATAGAAAGTAAACAATAAAAGAAAAAACCAAGCCGTATCGGATAAAAAATTTCCGGCTACGAGACGGCACACTCCTCGCCTGATATAGAAAATATCACTCTATAATAAACTTTTAAGTACCCTAACATATGACAAATTGTTAAGTTACATGTAATATAAACTGAAACACAGTCCATTTTCAAATTGAAACACAGTCCATTTTCAGTCAATTATAAGTAAGATTCACTAAACGATCACTGTTCAAGAATTACGATAAGTTCAGTAATTGGTCGCACATAGTTTTTAGGTTCACCATTCACGATTACACGAACCGTCACTTTACGCACAAGTTCGTCATCACTTGGTAAAGCCTTAGTAACTATACCCATTGGCCAAGAATTGCGGGAAAGTTCTTTGTCGCAGATTAAAACTACATCACCAGGCGATAGGTTTCTTTGATGTGAATTCCATTTACGGCGCATCTGTAGAGTGTTCAAATATTCAGTCTTCCACCGTTTCCAGAAAATTGATGCAAGATGTTGAACTCTCCTCCACTGCGTCTGTAATAGCTCGTTTTTGTTTTCATGATCAGCGAATATCAAATCCTTATTGCCTGTTTTCTGAGTAAGAAGAGTTGAAGGGGATAACACAAGGGGATTTTCAGGATCTGTAGACACTGGCACTAGAGGTCTTGAGTTGATAATGGAAGAGGCTTCTGCTAAAAATGTAGTGAGAACCTCATGAGTTAAACTCCTAGATCCATAATCAAAAAGGATCGCATCCAATATGCGTCTTGTTGTCCCTATCATGCGTTCCCACACTCCTCCCATGTGAGAGGAGTGGGGAGGATTGAAGATCCAGGTCGTTCTCTGTTCGTTGAGAAAGGTATGAAGGTGTTCTTCTTCCACATTGATGACATTGACTTTCAGCTCCTTCGCAGCACCAATAAAATTTGTTCCCCTGTCTGAACGAAGGACTTGAACAGGTCCACGTATGGCGATAAACCGACGAAGCGCATTAATAAATGAGGAGGATGTCATTTCTTCCACAACTTCAATATGCACGGCCCTGGTAGTGAGGCAAGTGAATAGAGCGGCCCATCTTTTACTATTTGCTACACCACCTCTGGTACGTCGTGTAATGATGTTCCATGGTCCAAATATATCAACTCCAACAGAAGAGAATGGTGGTTGTCCAGGTATGAGACGATCCTCGGGCAAGTCGGACATTTTCTGATGTTCAGGTTTTTTCCGAAGTTTTCTGCAAGTGACGCACTTATGAAGAACAGATGAAATGAGTCTTTTACCTCCGACAATCCAAAATCCAGAAGAACGAATATGACCCTCTGTTATATGACGTCCTTGGTGTCTGACATCTTCATGAAGTTTTCTGACAATAAGAGTGGTAACATGATGTTTTGCAGGCAAAATGATTGGATTCTTGAATAAAGGATCATCATTGTATTTCTTCAAGCGACCACCAACACGCAAAATCCTTTCACTGTCGATGTAGGGGTCAAGTTTCTGAATGGAACTATTTCTCGACACAGGCTTAGAGTCTCTAATATTTTCAATTTCCTCTAAATAGAATTTCTTCTGAATGTCTCTAATTATAACTGTTTCAGCGTTGTGAAGAAGTTGAACATCACTCAATTTGCTCTTTGGGTTACGACAATTCTGAATGAAACCATAAACTTTAGCAACTACAGCAACCAGTTTGTTCCACTTTGAGAATTTTGTAAGGAGTTCATTGTCCAGACCCACAGCTGTTTTTGTTTCAATGTCAGTTTTATTACAGCGGATTTCTTTATCCTCTTCGGGGCTCACTAAAGGAAATTGTTCAATAGAGGGCACAATCTCCAGGTTTTCTATGTTTGAAAGCCATGCACACTTTTCCATTTCATTTGGAAGAATTCCTCTTGTGCTTACATCTGCTGGATTCATTTCACTGCGAATATAGTACCATTGGGTCGGACTGCTGAGACTGTGGATATGAGCAATGCGGTTAGCCACATACACAAGGAAACGTTTTTTCGTGTTGTTAATATATCCTAATACAATACGACTATCACTGAAGAACTTGATGTCATCTATTTTCACTTTTAACTGTTCCTTGGCTATTTGTGCTATATCGGTAGCAAGCACTGCGGCACATAGTTCCAGTCTAGGAATTGTATGTCCACTAACAGGTACCACTTTTGCTTTTCCTAGAACAAATCCTTGAGATGAAGAACCATCTGAATACTTTGCCTTTAAATAACAAACAGCAGCTATGGCTAGTTCAGACGCATCACAGTAAACTAGCAACTCCCTTCTAAACGCTTCACACAATTTGGGAACAATCACACGAGGAATACGTAAGTTTTCCAAATCAGGTAAGTTATTTTTCCATTTTTCCCATTCTTTGAGCAAAGGCTTCATCCCAGCTGGAGGTGTTTGACACAACTTTACGCAGAATAATCTTGCCTTGTATGATGACAGGAGCAATGAATCCAAGTGGATCATAGAGACGATTCACAACTGAAAGTACACCTCTCCTTGTAGATGGTTTGTCTTCACTAGAAATTTTGAATCGTATGGTATCTGTTTGTAAATCCCATAGAAGGCCAAGACTGCTTTGAGTTAAGACATCCTTCTCAAAGTTAAGGTCCACATTATTCTTTGACAAATCATTCGAGTCAAAAGCTTCCATTACTTCTTTTTCATTTGAAGCGAATTTATGAAGTCGCAATCCACCATACTCTTTCATGGCATCTTTAGTCTTCTGTAGAATGTTAATCGCTTCACGAGTACATGTAGTTGCACAAGATTTCAATCCGTCATCAACGTAGAAGTCATTCACGATAAAGTCTTTCACTTCCTGTCCATGACTTTCAGCAGCCAAATCACCAATACGACGTAATCCATACATTGCAACAGATGGGGAAGAACGATTGCCAAATACATGAACTTTCATTCGATAAGTAATAAGTGGTCTCTCAATGTCATTATCTCTGTGCCACATAAAACGTAAATAATCCCGATGGTCTTCATCAACCAGGAATGAATGAAACATGCTTTGGATGTCGGCAACTACAGCTACATTTTCCTTCCTAAATCGAATGAGAATTCCTAAGAGGTTGTTTATGAAGTCAGGTCCCTGTAACAATTGTCCATTTAATGACACACCCTTGAATTCAGCTGAGGAGTCGAAAACTCCGCGAATTTGATCTGGTTTACGAGGATGGTAGACTCCAAACAGGGGAAGATACCAATGTTCTTTGTCAGGTGGTATTATCGGAGCTAGTTCTGCATGATCACAATCGAATATTTTCTGCATGAACGCAATGAAATGTTCTTTTTTTGTGTTGTTTTTTCTTAGAGAAGCATCAAGACATTTGGCCCGGAATAACGCTTGTGAGTAGTTGTCTGGAAGTTGTTCACGATTTTGCCGGAAGGGCAATGGCGCAGTCCATTTACCCTCAGTAGGATCAAGATGAAACTTGTTGTCCATAATATTCAGAAAAGTGTGGTCTTCAATCGAGAGACCAACTTTGTTGTCATCTGATGTTTTCGTGAAGACGTCTGTTTTCTCAATTACGGTCTTATTCGAGGTGATAACAGTGTTTTTAATGTTTAACATCTGTGTACATGGTTCCAACATTGTAGGTCGACCACTTCTGTCTACGTAGGTTCTGTTGACCTGTAATGGTGGAATGTGTTTTCCAGCCAAACAAATGTCTCCAATTATAGTCCATCCTAAGGGAGATTGTTGGGCAAAGGGAAATCGTGATGGTCCTAATCGCTGATCAATGACGTGATGGGCTTCTGGAAGATCCCGTCCAAGTTCGAATTCCAGCTGCATATTTGCCAGTTCGAGTTCTGCTTGTTTTTGAAGTAGATCTAATTCTGTATCCAGATCTTCCCGTTGTTGTTGACTTTGTGCTAAGTGAATTTTCTCTTCTACGGCGATTTTTGATTTCTGTTTTTTAAGGTGAGCAGATTGCTCAGCAATTTTCAGACGAGTTTCTGCTTCTTTTGCTTTTTGTAGGGAACGCACTGAGCGTCGGCTAAGTGATGTAGATTTGGAAGTATTGTGGGATGTACTCGAATAAGTTTCCAATTGCACAAAATCAATGTCATCTTGTAATTTCACTAAGGCGTTTTGAACTTTCTTATCTATGTTTTGAAAGTCTCTCTCAACAAAAGCCAACTTTTCAATACTTTCTTTAGTGTATGTATTAGACAGGAATTCACTAAATTCTTGATAAATGTCTTGATAGCGTTTATGGCTATTTTCAAGGTCGGTTTTTGATGATGTTAAGACCTTTATTTCTTTACTGCAGGATGCTATATCCATTAAAATATTCTTTATTTCATCAATGCAATGTGAAATTATGAATTCATATCTGTTCACTTTATCCAGATAAACTTCTTGTGCTTTAGGTGTGAGTGTTCTTACTCTTCTTGATGTATTTTCTGGAGTAGAAGTTTCTCCCTTCTGAGCCATGGTTGATTTCTGTATTCTGCAATTTTTTCACTATGCTGTCTCCTGAATACAGCTAGCTAACGCATGTCGTTTGATGATTATATTTATTCAAAAACATGGTGAAAAACTACAAGAAAAGAAAAAACAATAAATGTGATGTACAGAGCCAAAAAATAGATAATGTCATGAAAATGTGTAAATACGTATAATGAAACTTAAATTTTATCAGTATATTAACATTACATGACTGAGAAGTTCACATATACCTAGTCTAAATGTATATATGAAAATGTAACAAACTCCCCTAACCTAAACCATAGAAATATGTATGAAAAAACTACTGTAATTTATCAAATACATAGCCGAGAGTAAAAAATATAACCTAACAACAAAAAGACTCAAAGATAATGACTTTCAGATACTTACATTGTTGGCAGACTAGAAAAACAGTGCATGACTGTGCAGACCTGAGGTAGGACGACGAGTGATCCAAAAAACCCGTGCAATATACAAATTAGGAAATAGAAAGTAAACAATAAAAGAAAAAACCAAGCCGTATCGGATAAAAAATTTCCGGCTACGAGACGGCACAATGCTATCTTCCGTTCTTGTCCTTGTAAGGAATGCTGCAAAATCAGCAGATGTTGAACAAAAACCTGCATAAGCGTTTGAAAGGTCACCTTCAAATTTGTCTAAATATTCTAAGTTTGTGATGGTAGAGCTGTATGTTGAAATTAGGTTCTCAACAACTGCCCATTGAGCGTTTAGGTGAGTAGTATAATCCTCGCTACGCTTTGAGAATCCCTCTGCTCCCTTTTCGGTCAGAGTCCTTATTCGTTACTGAGGGTCTTTAGTTCCAACCCTTGTACAGCGTTAAACTTGTATAAGACATCGGGTCAAATTATCGATGAACGCCGTTTCGTCGTAGACGCCAAAATGTGAATCTCCTTGTCCAAGTCGTTACAATCTTTTTACTCTTCTGTCTCCGTTACAGAAAGTTTTCAACCAGTTTATTAGTTTCATGATTTATTGAATAAAGCAGATCAAAAGCTACAAAATAACAAAAATCACATTTAAACAGTTGTCTTATAAATTCACACATGTACTATTGATGACAAGAATGGCGTTCCATACATAAAAAAAATGGAAAATACTTGGACTAGGAAAATTGACAAATCCTACATTAACTTTGACATATTTGTAATTCTAAACATTCTGACAGTCTAATATGAAATATATGGGAACAATACTCAAAACTGCACAAGGAAAGACTATATCCAAATAATATATAGACATCATTGCTGACCGTTAATTTCTTAATAAGTAAAATTTACAAAGACAAAAACTATCATGTAAGGTTTTCATGAGCTTAAACAACTGAGTAGCACATATAAAACAACAAAAATATATATTGTAGTGGTCCATAAGCTTCAAAAATGGAACGTTTCTTGTTCAGTGTGCTGGCACGTGGTGCATCAAAAAAAGAAGATAATTCTAGCTCGCATGCATGGAGCGCAATTAATGTAATAAATGAATTCACTATACTGATATATTTCACCGGAAGTACAATTTTTGGTTTATATAACATCGAATAGATGACATATGTAAGGATTATAACATATACCTAAATTCAATATGAAATAAATTAAATGCAAAATAATTATAATTTCATTTACAACTATAGGGCTATAAGCTTACAAAGTCTGAATGCTCAAGTCCTAATCATTTAATGCGTGTAAAAGACTGAATGTTGATAGTCAATGTTTTGAACAACTAGTTAGTTAGTTGCTATAGTCTTTACCAATTAATGTCTCTTCTGAAATAACTCCTCCTGGCATGTTTTACATTTTCTCTATGTCACAAAAACAATATCAACACCTTTAAGCGTTCTATATAATATCTAAAAGTTTAAGAATAGTTTTAACACAATACTGTCAATGCTTCAACTGTAAATTTAACACTTGTGCATTGTTCCAATATGTGAAAAGTTCAACAAAAGTGCAAAACTGTCGTTTTACGATAAAAAAGAAATTTAAAAAAAATGTTGATCCCTCTCTGAATCATATCGCAATCAAAATTACCAAAACAGTATTCCTTTATAAAAAATATTGGTCATTTTGTATACAGCGATAGCTTGTGATTAACATTGCCTGGTTCTATGTTAACTTTCGAGAGTGTGTTAACAATTATTTACAGCTGAGAAAGCAAATGATAAAACGAAACATAAAATTTGAAAAGTGATAAAATTGATGATTAATAATGAAAAGCTAACCCGTACTCATTTTATCTATGCTATTTGTTGGCAAAATGTTGGCAGTTTCCCACTAGGAAATAATTTTAACATTTATTGTAATATACATTCTTAATTTACACTTAATTCATATAAAGCATGTAATTATTTGACAAATTGTTTGTAAACATAATTAAAAAAAACTAACTATGATAAAAAGAAGAAACCCTCTTTTTATTTTGTATTTTTTATAAGTTCTGATTTCAAATCATGCAATGTTTGGAGTCAGAGGGTGTATAAATGTGCGTCAGTGTGAAAGTTCATGTTTTGTCTTTTTTGCCAATCTTGTGCTCGTTTAAATGAAATTACGTTTGCAGATGAAACGTTGACAAAATTAGAGTTCTGATCTAGGACGGAAGCTTTGCAGGATAGGACTGTATGCATTCGAATTCCGAAGATCAAGCTTATTATCTCTACCCGATATTGTTTTTTAGAACGAAATTCGGTACTTAAATCCATTCATTGATTAGATTTAAATTTGTAATACATTTGAATACAATGTAACACGATATTTTATCTGAAATTAAAACTCAGAGTTAATAAGTGATGAAACAATGGGAACCATATTGTTAATCAAATTGATCAGATACTAACCCATTACATCTCAATCAGTTGGACGATTCATTGTTGAGCATCCTCAGAAATTGTTAGGAGATGTTTTCCAACCTGGCCCTCTTTGGATTTCTTTATTGTGAGTTTGATCTATTACAAAATTATAAATCTATTTGTTAAAGGGGCTGGTCATAATTTTGATCAAATTCTATTTTTTTTTATTATTTACAATGCTTCTGATATGCATTTCTAATGATCAAATACAATTTGAGAGTCATTCGTGGAGCAATATACAGGGCTTACACTTCTTTGTCATGTAAACAAGGCTCGTGCCCTGTTTTTGGTTTACAAAGGTTCAATATACCAGTAAAAAATCCAGCTAAGGTGTCTATCTTTTTATTTGTTCTAAGCATAGATTAACAGTTCCTAACGTTTCACACATTTGATTAGGTTTGAAACTGAAATTTTTACTTCAACGTTCAAAATGTAAACAATTTGTTTTACTTAGCCAAAAGATTAAAGCTCTGTAACTCGCTCATAACTAAGAAAATAACACTCAAATTTCGGTTGCTTAATGCCTTTCTAAAGCATTATAAATATAAAAATTGGAACAATGATTTTTGACCAAATTCAAGACCATGCTCCTTTAAGATATTTATCTTAAATATTTAGTTTAGAGGTATTTAATTTAGTAAGACTATCTAATTTGAATTTGTGTTCGGCCCTTGGACAAAAGACAGGAAAAGTTTTAGACTAAATATATTTCTTCTATGGTATCAGCACCATGATAATTATAAACAAGAATTATATGGGTAATTGTCATAATTACCCTCAGGGGAAACGAACGGACGTGTGCAAGAGCAGGACTGCTAACATTTGCTTAGTTATCAGTTAAGATGTCTAGCCACAAATCAAGCCCCGGGGCCATAAAACTTAGGTGAGCTGACTCCTGAGCTAAGTCTCACTTTTACAAAAAAAATTCTAGTAAAACAGTTAGACTGAGATCAAAAGTGAGTTCGTCTAATTTTTATGGTCCCACTAACAGTTGCTTAGTTATATGTTTATTCATATTTCCAATGTGTTAAACCATCGATTATTTGTATGTTTCTCTATATCAAAACTTGCCCTGTAATTAGTGAGCTTTATTCATAAAAACTAGATACAAAAGTGTAAACGTTTGATAAAGAAATGCTGACCATGAAAAAAAACCTGTTAAATATGTAGAAAGCAGTTTTACCACAATGAGTGAAATTGTATGAAGACCTGCAAAACGTTAGAGAAAGAAATATTCAAATAGATAACAAGCTCAAGTTAGGTATTAGTGATTTCTTAAAGAAAAAAATATGAAAATTCTTTATCGGATATTACAAGCAAATCTATGCGAGACAATTTAATTTCACAGGGATACAAGAAGAAAGATTTTAGGATTGTGAATAGATGAAACGAGATATCTTGAGACGAAAACTTCATATTCGATTCAAACAATTTTTTTTAAAAAAGTAAACATAATGGGAAAATACATTATCAGGAATTCACCAAATTTATCAGGAAGAATGACATCATAGACATACCTAAATCAAGACAGACTCATTCTTTTGCCTGGTTTCACAGTCATTAAACTATGAACTATCAAAAGTGCGCTGTTCGTTAAAGATACGCCCATGACATTTGTAAACACTGGCTGTAAATTTTAATATATATTGTGGTTCCAATTGAAAATTGTACGTGATGAGAAGGTAGATGATGTTCTTTTTCGTAGTTTATATAACCCTTTTAAAAAAGCAAACATTCCTTACCAGATTGTTTTTTCAAACATTGAACAGGAACTTTTAACTGTTTGAGACATTTGTAAAATATATCTACTATGGGAAACTATTCTGCAGAAACTGTCAATTTAAGTGATTATGAAACTCCTGGCGATTTTATTGCTTATATTCAAAGCTGTGACATTGTCATTTGCTGAGTTAAAAGCGAGTTACTAAGCTTGCAATTCTTTTCTATGTAAACAACGCCTTTATTTATAGACCTTCATTGGATCGGTTAAACGTTAGGAACTGTTTTTTGCGCTTAAAATGAATAAGATAGACAGATCAGCTTGAAAAAGATTTTGACTGGTATATTGAACCTATGTAAACAGAAACAGGACACGAGCCTTGTTTACACGACAAAGAATTGTTTGCTCTGTATATTGCATATAATCTACGACTGACAGTCAAATATCATGATATCATTAAATATGAATTCTTAAAGCATTATTAATAGTAAAAACCGAAAAATAGAATTTGACCAAAATTGTGACCATGACCCTTTAAATTAAGAGAATATTGATACCTTTAAGAGCTTATAAATTCTTTTTGTTAGGTTAGTTACAGATACAGCAACCAATGAATTTTGGTATTATTCAATTGATTTTTGTACCAACATTTGTAATTTTATTGTGAATTGACGAATGGGTTGAGACAATCTTAAGGTCGTTTAACGAGTAAAAATGAATTATTTCTTATGAAGTGCATCATTATATTATTTTAGATTGAATTTTGAATTAGAATTTATAGATTTTTGTAATCAGATGTGGATAGCCCACTTTCGATGTGTTTGTCCTTTAACTATTGTACTACAAATATTTATGTTCCATATGAAACTCAGTCATATGTAAATTTGTTGTCGGCTAACAATGCCTACGATTTTTAAAAGAACATAGAACAAAGTGAACTGCTAAATGCAATAAACTAGGCTCTAGACGAGGTTAAAAAAGAGAACATTGATTTTGTTATGAAAAAAATATGTTTTTCATAACGCAGCAAAAAATCTTTCGGTACTAGAAAAATTAACACGCCTAAGAAACAAAAAAAGATAAACCGTGGTTCAATAAATCCTTTAAAACAGCAAGAAAAAAATTCTGCTTGGCAAAGAAAATTCACAATAAATATAAATTTGGCGATACATGTACGAAAGATTCACTCAAGGGTAATAGCAAAGAATACAATGCAACCTTGGACCGTTGCATGAAAAATAACAGATGCAATTAAAAACAAAAAAAATTAAAACATTTGCAGTAGAAGTAGTATAGACGAATGGAAAGTTCTAAATCAATGGGATAAATTTATAAAATGTGCTGTAAGTATAAATGATATATATGATTGTTATGGAAAATGAATAAATAAGATCATACAGAAGATGATGTCAAGCAGCCAAGTTTAAGGTGTGAAGAAGACTCTTTTGGTTTTTGTGAATCTTCTATATCTGACTTAGAAATCCTTTCTACTATTATAATAATCAAGAATAGTATCTTCCGATTGTGATCAAGTTTTGAATAAGCGTATTGTATCTGCTATAGCAAAATTCGTATCTGCGTATGTACGCTTTATCTGTATTAGCACCAAACGAGTTTTACAGTTTTATTGTTTTATTGCATATATATGATACAGGAGTTGTACCAGATGAATGGTTAATAGGCATAGTAAAACCTTTTTTATAAAAATAAAGGTCACCCAAACACAACCCAAAAATTACAGACTAATTACTTTCTTAAGTTGCCTCTGCAAGTTCTTCACAGGCATTTTATGCAATAGTTTTCAATTTTTTTCTGATAATTTAAAGACTCTCGACACACCAAAATATAATTTGATGAATCGATAGGGAATTTGTAATGAAATATGATTCCACAAAACAGAGATCAATGTCGGCTTTTAGTTACTTTAAATGAGTTTTATTTTTTTTCAGTGAAATGAGAAAACTTGTTTTGAGAACAAACGGGATATTTTAGAGCATAAGATATGGTGTCAATGTGTAATATAATGATGAATAGATACATGTTGAAATATGATTTTACAACAAATGCGTATTACGAGTAACAGTTTATTTACAGTTTTTAATCAAAAGATTTTAGAAAATATCTACACTTCTTGTTTTTCGTTTTCATAAATTGTCGTTTTCATAAAAATATTATAAAGTTTATATGGCCGTCTTTGATAGGTATAGATTATTGTTTTTTGCATTATTTGATATATTATTTAGCTTTAATGTAACAAGATGCATTTTTATGATAATTTTATTCATACATTGTTCATCTTTCTTTAAAATCATCATCATCCTACATTTTATCTATATTTTACATGTATATATTTAGGAACATACTACTATGCCTATAACTCCCTCTCTTTTATGCAGCTATCAATTAATTATTAATTGTTCTAATTGGCCAGTTCTACGTTTTGAGGTTTAAATATCTTATTCATGAAATAATGTATTTTATAAAGATCCTAGTAATTCATAGTTTTGATATCTAAGTTTTATTATTTTATTTCCATTATATGCGAAAGGTTAGTTATTGTTACCATATTTGATACTTGTAGTTAGAGAGTACCATGTTTCGATTATTCAACAGCTAAGCATGTGATTGTGAAACCTTGTTCCATGAACAGGTGATCGTTGCAAAATTATATTTTTATTTTTATTATATGTATCTTGAAATAATGTGATCTATAAAGGAGCTTCATCGAAAGTTTATGTTTTATTTAAAGAGACAGTACGGTGCATCTTATCGAAAAACCGACTTGAAAAAAATTCCGATTGGGTTCGGTATTTTGGTACTACTTATATATAAATAAACTTTCAGAAAATTACAAATTTCTACATGAGCTTAATCTAATTAGTTCATTAGAATTAATGATTGCTAATAACCCATACATATTTACATTGCAACGTGTTACCGCGTTCAGCCTTCTATACTATTACGCATGCGTATTTACTATAAACAAAACACATGCATGCCTCGCAAAGATTCTCCTGGACAAGTTTGATAACAGAAATATGTCTTTTCTACTTCTCCTAGGTAATAATGTTCAAAGTTTTTGAAATACCCAGAAATATTATTTTGTGAGCATGCATTTTGCGTGTTTATCAGAGGAGTTGCTACAAGCTGATTTTACATTGTAAGTAAGACCCCATTCAGGGGTTATTTGACATACTTATGTCTGTTCATTTTAAAATAAACTGAAATTGGTGAATCATTTATAAATTATCGAGAAAGTGATGATGTGTTCCCGTTTAGGGAGTCCGTTTCCCTCGTATTCGTTGCCGACCATGATTAAGCGAAGATCTTAGTTTTCAGAACGTGTCAATTGCTGTCAATCAAAATCCACGTGGTACAAATAAACGACATATATTATTCCGATTTGTACGACCCTTAAATTTTAAAAGGCTCCTAATTATATCCATTAGGTTCGTGAAAGGGATTTGTATGTACTTCAACTGTCACACTCAACGTTTTTTCGTACAATACATTGGGTAAATCCGAAGTTAAACATAACTGTGTTTTCAGCTGTACTGTCTCTTTAATTAAATATCGATATTGATAATGACATAGGGCACATTTCTATATTTTTGTAAATTATGTTCAAGGGCAGTAACTCTTATTGACCCTCAAAGTGTAATGCATTATAACCAGAGTGATACTTCTTTACAAATGGTTTGATTATTAAACTCTGAGCAGTAATGTATTTCATGAGTATATATTTGAATATGATTGTATCTTTTATGCCGAAACTCATTGTAGACATTGATCATTTTTATGCTGATATCTATATATTATATTACAGGGTTTATTCTCTTAATCCCTGTATCATCTGACTAAATGATACTAAAGACTAAAGAACCCTTAAGTGGACTTGTTTATTTTTAAGAAAACCAACTTTCACACTAAGATAACCTAATAGAACAATGTTTCCGTTTACTATAAACAAAAGTACAAAATAAACCATGTAAAAAATTAGAGGCCGATATTGGTGTCATTTTTGTATCATTATTTCTCAAAAACATTTCTTCGTCGATCCATCAAATAATGCATTGGAGTGTCGAGCCACCCAAAATTCAATAAGGATATCAGTCCGGTCCCACCCTTATCAACTTTCTTCAGGGTAATACTCATCCTCGAATCTTAATTTTGATTTCAAATACATACACTTTTTTTAAGGATTTGAGTTCAGGACTGAGTTGAGAGATTTGAAAATTTGATGACGGCGGGCCCGGTTTTAGAAAAGACTATTTTACATTCGACAACATAATGTTGTTAAAATGTTTACTACAATCATGAATGTAAATGTATCCCAAAAAGAAATTGTTCTGCGCCTTTATTGATTTTAAACAAGCTCTTGGTACTGTATGGCACAACGCTTTATAGTATAAATTTTATAAAAGTGATATATCTGACAAATGCCTGACTTTAAAAAATGTTCAATGGAATAAAGTCTTGTCACTTGTCTTATTTCCCAAATATATTAATGACAATGAAAGTTTTATGATTGATATTAATGTCAGTAGGTTAACTAGTATAACAAATGTAACAAATGACAACCTGATTCTTTATTGTAAACTTTATATTTTATTCTACGTGGACCACACTTGTAATCTGAGTCAGCTTCAAATTTACAGCAAGCCCTTGATGAATTTCATAAGATCGGTAGAAAATGGGTGAAAAAAAGAAAAATTGGATCAGTCCCCAAAAGTACTTTTATGTATAAGGGTGAAACATTAGAAGCTGTAAAAGAGTATAACTATCTATGAATAAATCTTTTCACCTTCGGCTTTTCTGAAACCAAGAAACATCGAAGTGTAATAATTAAAAAAATGTAATTGTAATATGTAGTGAGTGTATTTTTTGATTTCCAATTACAAGGTAAGCATTTACGACTTCCATTTTCATTGAAGAACAACAGTCGATGATATCAAAAAGCCTAGATTTTGATTTCGTTGGGTATAGTTTTATAAAGCGTTGAAAAATCGTACGTTTTGATGCTTTTGATTTTGATAAGATTTTGTGACCTCAGAGTTTCTAATAATTCTTTAGAGTTTTTCAGTATCCACATCTGATTCACAACCCTTTTGGGGTATAATTTTGTACAGTACTCTTCCTTTGCTACAGTAAGAATTTTAGTGAGGAGTAAAGAGAGAGATTTGGTAGAACATTTACTGAAACCAGCTATATCTGTTTGTAAGGACTTTTGTGAAGCTTTGGAATCCAGTTCAACTAAATCTGTTGCAATTTTGTAAATGTTATTAATAAATTGACTGGGCTATTGGACCCCTTGCTTGTAATTGATTTCATTAAGTCATTCGGCTAGCATTGCTAAAGTAAGCGATTTGCCCCCTACGTCCCTTTTTTGAAATTTGTTTCCTAAATTTGCAAGGTACATTTTTGTTTTTCAGTTACAAACATCAATGTTTGTTGGAGTCTGTGTAATTTATGCAGACGAGTAAATGTAACGACGGACCAGTCATCAATGTACATATTTACTAAAACTGATATAAAATTGACAGCAGATCGAGCAATAGATGGAAAGTTTCAGAATTTTACAAATGGCGACTGTGCAGGTACAAACGTTAATGGAAAACACAAACAGGCATGGTGGAACATATCTCTACCGGATCAGGCAAACATTTACAAAATCAACTTAATGTTCAGAGAAAAGTGTGAGTTTGTAAATCCAGAATTCCATGAATGCAGGATTGCATAAAAAACTAATTAGTGAAAAAGTAAAATAAAATCAATTTTGAAGTTATTGTTCATATCAATAATTTTTAGCTGTCTGGTTTTGCTTGCGCTTCACACATAATTTAGGATATTAAAGAAGTTATCGTTTAACTCTGTTCTTATTTTTCCCCATTTTATTGTAACCAGAGTAACATTCGAAAAATAATTAACTTTGACCTTTAAAGTGTGCAAAGAAATGACGCGTCAAATCAAATTGAAACAAAATCATTGTAGTTTTTTGTCATTACTAAGAGTATAATACATGTATATAACATGTTTTTTGTTTGTTTTTGTTTATATTAATTTTTCTCGCAGATATCCGCCATTACGGTTACTACGTCTTTATCAACAAAGAGGATATTAACATTGAAGG
Organism: Magallana angulata; assembly: GCF_025612915.1. Lineage (NCBI taxonomy): Eukaryota > Metazoa > Mollusca > Bivalvia > Ostreida > Ostreidae > Magallana > Magallana angulata. Next base: position 481,676 of record NC_069111.1, on the reverse strand, counting down.
TTTGACCTCCCTGACTCCCGTGTACCATGAGGAGAATGAAAAGCATCCCGGTGTCCAGAATATTATCATGTTTCCTGGTGGTATCCAAGGGAAACAAATGTACATTTATCATAACAAATCTGGTGAGGGTGAGAATAACAAAAACGTGTTGGACATCTGTGAGGTGGAAATCTGGGGTATAAGTATTAGATATTCTCCTACTTTAGGGATGATTTTTAAAGCGAAATCCATAAACGTTTCCAATTCAATGACATTACAAGAATAATATTATTATTTTTTTTGTATTTAATGTCTATTGATGAAATTTAAATTTTGAATAATGTTCTTTTTTTTAATTTTCAATTCTCTTTTTACAAAGGTTGCTTAAACTACACTGAGAACGTTAATTGCACATGTTCACGAAATGAAAGTGACAACCTCCTCCCTAAAGGTGGGTCACTGCATGGAGTAATGAATTAAACACTTACCTTATTTTGTTTCATGCATACTATTATTCTTCAGAAACTTAAATAAGGGTTGCGCAAAAAAACTCTTATTTGTAATTGTTTATCAGAATGACAGTTATCTCATGGATGTTCCTTTCGTATGATATTTATTATATCTTTATCATACACATAAAATCACATTTTTTTTTTCAGCAATGCTATCATCGATCGTTGCCTGGCCTAATAATAACCTGACTTTGATTTGTCACCAGGGGAATGTAAAATTCCAAGATAAATTCAAACCGAAGTTAGATTTAACTCACAACTATCAAAATATTTCATTCACTTGTCTAGATGGTAGGTATTGAATACTTTCTTAATTTCAAACTTTAGTCAGTTGTTAGAAACAAAAACATTATTTTTGCTTCTTCTTACCTACTTAATACAATTTCAAGCTTTCGTGCGATCTTTAAACAGAATAGATTTTTGAATTGTTCTGTTTATTTTGTTTGATGTTAGTGACGCGCTTTTTACACAAAAACAAAGTTAAAGCTTTAAAATATTGCGTACGCAAAACAATCGCACTTAATTTATCTATCACATTATAAGGAACATTTGAACCCCACACAACAAAGTTGCAAATGCTGTTATGTCTTTTACCAGCCCGTCCTTCAGACTGTCAGTCAGTCAGTCCTGCTTGTTTTTAAGCATAACTCCTCTTAAACTGCTGCGTGGAGTATTGTAAAACTTTGTAGTTTTTTAGGATACAATGTGAAGATATGCGCATTACCAAAAGATTCTGACTCAAGTATTTTCCTGAGTATTTTGGTCCTATTTTGAAATAAGTAATGAACAGTTGTAAGTGCTACTCCTCTTTATACGCTGCACTGAATTAACTAAAACTTTGTAAGCATTTAGGACACAATGTGCAGATGTGTATTTTACAACGAAATTATGATTCTGTTCCCTCCCTTTTTTTGCTCTTCATTACTTCGTTTTTTTTTTATTGTTAAAGACAATGAAATAGATGTGCAGATTTGCAGGAAGCTTTTAGCTGAGAGTAGTATGCGACTAATGCACCAAGTTTAAAATATTTTTGTATATTTAATGCTTACCTTAACTTGCCATTTATAATGTTTATCAATGTTAACAAAAATGGGATAGCTTGCTCACTTTTTCTTTTATTTGTCCAGTTTTAATTGAATTTCTAAAGCATTGTAAACATTTAAAAAAAAATTATGGATATTAGTTCTTAGATTTTTTTCTCTTTTTTTTTGGTAATTTTCATACAAAATCAAAATTTTAACATTTCATAAAATATATGCCTTCTCATGGAGAACAAAATGCTAATTTTCGTTTTGTCAAAAATATGATTTCATTTTTAAGCTTGCCATAAGGATGCTTACAACGCCATCACTACTGACGTGGAAAACTCCGGGCAATTTATGAGGTTGAGTGTTGAAGATTATTTCAATTATACCTGTAAAATCGGGCACCGATTTGAGTCGGGAAATCTCATCAGAATTTGCCAGGAAAATGGTTCTTGGAGTGGAGAAGAACCTATTTGTAAACGTAATTGGGATTTGATTATGTTTGTATAAATATCAACCAAATAATGATTTAATGCAATTCTTAATAATAATAACAATTCCCTTATATTTTAGAATAATTAGATGCATAATGTATAATGTATAACTTTCCGTTTCTTTCTGACAAAAAGGTACATATTGCCGTACGATCATTTTACTGAAATTAAACATTTTCTCCTCACAGTCTATTGTGTAATAATCTTTGTTTAATCTTGTATAAAACCAACTTACAATGGTAGAACTGCAAACGGGTTTTAAAACCGACCAATCATCACTTAGAGTATCGGAGATAACGTCACAACACTTGTAAAAATGGACATAGACATGCTGCTGGAAATCTAATCAGAATTTGCCAGTAAAACGGTTTTGGAATGGGGAAAAATTATTTAAAATTGCAAAAGTTATTTTCTTTTTGATAAAAAGATACCAAAGAACCTTTGAGTTGGAGAATAGAAACATTTACAGTATTTAACTGCCCGTTTAAATTGATACTTCTTATCATACAGAATAATATATTAACGTCAGAAAGTAAAAAATTACGGCGGCGTGGAAGGGCCAGATGAGAAAAAAAATTAATCTTATTCGTTCGGACGAATTAGCTATTTGTTCGGACGAATAAGTTATTTATTCGGACGAATTAGGATTTGTTCGGACGAATTAGGATTCGTTCGGACAAATAAATTAGTTTTTCGGACGAATTAAGATTTGTTCGGACGAATTAGCTATTTGTTCGGACAAATAAGTTATTTGTTCGGACAAATAAGTTATTTGTTCGGACGTACTAGCATTTGTTCGGACGAACTAGGATTTGTTCGGACAAATAAGTTATTTGTTCGGACGAATTATGATTTGTTCGGACAAATAAGTTATTTGTTCGGACGAATTAGCTATTTGTTCGGACAAATAACTTATTTGTTTGGACGAATTAGGATTTGTTCGGACGAATTAGCTATTTGTTCGGACAAATAACTTTTTTGTTCGGACGAATTAGGATTTGTTCGGACGAATTAGGATTTGTTCGGACGAATAAGTTATTAATAGTGGTACATGTATGAGAGAGAGAGAGAGAGAGAGAGAGAGAGAGAGAGAGAGAGAGAGAGAGAGAGATGTCATAATCATGGATACATAAATGTGAAAAGTCTAATCAGTTTACATGATCATTCGCGGATCCAGAAAAATTTACCGGGATGGTGGTGGTTGGGGGGGGTATGATAGATAGTTTTGTTTGCGGGGTGGGGGTGCAAGGCTCCCCGACCACCCCTGCTCTAGATCCGCGTATAGATGTATGCCAACTCCAAGCAGCGCAGGTTTTTTCTTAACTAACTATAAGTTTTATTTCGCGCAATGCCAGAAGAAATGATTCCAATAGTCATAATCATATGATTCCGCAGGTGGATATCGATTGTCGATGTTTATATTGAAAATATAGTCATTCTCCTCTTTACTTGGGACACTGGACATACGACATTATCTTTCGCCTTAACTTTATACATGTATACGATCAAAGTTAACTGATATACTTCGTGGAATTGTAATAATCGCACAGTTACTTAAGTGACTTATAAAACAAACTAATTTTTACTTATACTTTATAATATAAAGTCACAAAATAACCCAACATCCTAACTATAATGCAAAAAAGTAATAAAAATAGAATTTAATGATAAAAATACTTATTGTCCGTCAAATAGACCTCTGATGACGTATTTGCATGTTAAAAGTATCATATGGCTTTGTAAAGTTTTCCTATGTTTGGAATCTTAGGAGCGCAAATAAAAACGTTATCAATAATCATAACTGATTAAATCAAGTTATGGGGAAAATTAAAATAATTGGACGATTTAAGGTGAAATAAACGCTTACAAAACAATTGACAATTTTATACAATATTTTCAAAAGGTTGTATCTCATTTTTCTTAACTGTTATTGAAAAATATTGTTTATGAATCATACTATCGTAAACATCTGGGGCCCGTTTCTCAAAAAGGCCTACGTCCAGGACTAGGCTTAGTCCGGACTAAATCAGGGACTAAACCCCAAAACTAGACTAAGCTGCGTTTCACAAAAAGGCGGAAACTTAGTCAGAACTAAATTTGGGTTTAAATCTACGCCTGCTAATGGGCAGGCGTAAGTCCTTAGTCTGTACACAAAAATGGGGAGCGTTTTGTTTCTAAGACAAAATAAACAGAGATTTTTAATTTTGGTATTGTTTTACATGTTATTAAGGAAACATTCACATTTATTGAGATATTTGCACATGTACATCTAACTTTTTTATATATATAAAAAAAACATTTTGTTCGATAACTTTTTTCTAAATATATTAAGATTAAATACATTTGATAAATAATGGGCTCAATTCACTAAACGTATGTAATATACATTACTACTCGGTAAACCCCGATAACTGATATAAACACAATAATTAAAAAGATGTTATAATTCTTAATAATACATGTATTCTACAACAATAACTCCGAGTTCATGCATCGTATAGATGTATACAAGCAGGGATAGATAATTGATTTTTAAATCAATACTCAGTAAGCAATGTCTGAGACCATTTTAGTGTTTCTAATAAAATTTGAACCCATAAAACGAAACTGATTTCAAAAAGTTGAGAATACTTCTTTAATGGGAGCATCTCAAAACGTTTACAGTTGTTATTTGTGCTTGTGTGTATTTGTATGTTTCTTGCCTATATTACGAAAAATTTTACAACACGTTTGCATTATTTACAAATTATACTTATTATACAATGTATATACAAATGTATACCCCCAATAACTCAAACCAGTTAAGAAAAAAAAGTAGGAGTCAAACGTACTTGTTAGATCTAAAACCGCCTCTTATCCGGGGGAGGGGGATAGGGGATTTTTAAGATCTGTTTTCCATTAAACTTTAAGAAACCATTCGCTCATAAAACTTTCTTTAAATAGGGAGGGGGTTCTTGATTATTGCTTTTATATCTATATTTTAATAAAGATACTGTATACTGGAGTACTTTCGTCCTGTATAATCTTCACCATTCTACACCTGCAAACAGTTTCGCCCCGTCAAGAATTCTCCGAGTCACAGTTGTGTTTCAAGTTACTTATAATAGTTTTTGGCATTGGAATTCTTCAATTCTTAAAATCGCCTGCTGACACGAGGGTAAAATGGTTTAAAATTAAGGGGGGCAATTAATTCCTTGTATACAGTATATAGTACTTCAACAACCCCCCCCCCACCTCCCCCCCCCAAAAAAAACCCCAAAACAAAACAAGCAATTAGTTAAACAAAAACAGGAAAGAGGGTACAGGAGACTCTGGTCTAAAATGTTGTTATTTATCGTGTTGTTAAGTGTAAAAGATATCTTTCAATACTTTTATCACTTGAATCGCAGAAAATCAAGAATCGTTTCTATGCCATCGTCTACATTCTGTCTAAATTCCTACGATATTGGAACAGAGGATGGAATTTTTCTTTCTTTCTGTTGACATGGACAAGGTTCATGTACATGTTTTTTTTTTTATTTCAGTAGGTTGCTGTTTAAATCATAGTGATATTATTGTCTATAGATACCGGCAATTCAGTGATTTAATTAAAACATGTATAAAGCCTTATCCCAGCAGCCGAAAGTGTCTAACTATCTATATGAAGCATGACTGATCATTCTGCAGACGTTTGCAGGCATTTCCACTGTACTCTGCCCCTGCATTCTAATAATATTTTCAATTTTACACGAATATTGGACTTAATTTCTATGCATTGTTTTGTACATGATCAATTAAGTGCAATTGTGCTTTAATATCGTTTGCGATGAATTCAATTGTCATATATTTGGTTTCTGCAACATCTTATGTCTGCCCCTTTCATATCACCTGTATTTTCTCTAAAATATTATTATGTCAAGAAGCGTATAGGCGTTTATTCTTTTTTATTAACATAAATGTTATGAGCAATTTTAACTTGAACATTCTGTGGTATAGTATAGCTTGTGTACTTTCGAGTGAATGTACTATGAATCGGAAAATTGATCCACCATATAAAATCATAGCCTCAAAGCAAAACAAAATACGATGTGCGCATGCTTAGTACTCAGCGGAGATGTCTTAGTTCTTCGACATTTAAACCTTAACTTACGCCTCTTTCAGAAACGCAACTTAGACCCGACTTAATATTGGCGTAACTTTGTTGGTCGGACTAACCTAGGCCCAAATTTACGCCTTTTTGAGAAACTGGCCCCTGACGCCTATTTTTATCGGTCGAATGCGGCATCCAGGTTATTTATAGATAAAAACTGCATATGATGACGACTAACTTTGATTTTGTATCGACGATTTTTGATGCTATGTCTGATTTTAAAAATGAAATAGATTCAAAGTTGACTAATGAGACAACCATTAAGGTTAACATTAGTTTTAGACTATCGAAAACCCATGGCACCATGATAATATAACTCCAATATGTCAGATATTGCATACATGTCAGATAGTATACATGTAACACCTATGTCTATATATTATTAGCAATTTATCATTTGAAGGAAAGGGGTGGCTTGACCCCCCCCCCCCTTTCATCTACATCATTACCAGAGCAGATACATGTAGTCTAAATATACATGTAGTTTTTATATTACAAAGTATAAGTGAAAACTAGTTTGTTTTATAAGTCACTTAAGTAATTGTGCGATTATTAAAATTCCACGAAGCATATCAGTTAACTTTGATCGCATACATGTATATGAATAAAGTTAAGGCGAAAGATAATTTCGTATGTCCAGTGTCCCAAGTAAACAGGAGAATGACTACATTTTCAATATAAACATCGACAATCGAAATCCACCTGCGGAATCATATAATAATGACTATTGGAATCATTTCTTCTGGCATTGCGCGAAATAAAACTTATAGTTAGCAAAGAAAAAACCTGCGCTGCCTAGAGTTGGCATACATCTATACGCGGATCTAGAGCCGGGGTGGTTGGGGGGCCTTGCACCCCCACCCCGCAAACAAAACTATCTATCATACCCCCCCCCCCCCACGTAAATTTTTCTGGATCCGCGCATGATCATGTAAACTGATTAGACTTTTCACATTTATGTATCCATGATTATGACATCTCTCTCTCTCTCTCTCTCTCTCTCTCATACATGTACCACTTTTAATAACTTATTCGTCCGAACAAATCCTAATTTTATTGTCCGAACAAATAGGTTATTTGTCCGAGCAAATAAGCTATTTGTCCGAACAAATATCTAATTCGTCCGAACAAATCATAAATGGTCCGAACAAATAACTTATTTGTCCGAACAAATCCTAATTCGTCCGAACAAATCCTAATTCGTCCGAACAAATATCTAATTCGTCCGAACAAATAACTTATTCGTTTGAACAAATCGTAATTCGTCCGAACAAATCCTAATTCGTCCGAACAAATAACTTATTTGTCCGAACAAATCCTAATTCGTCCGAACAAATCCTAATTCGTCCGAACAAATACTAATTCGTCCGAGCAAATCCTAATTCGTCCGAACAAATAACTTATTCCTCCGAACAAATCCTAATTCGTCCGAACAAATCCTAATTCGTCCGAACAAATAACTTATTCGTCCGAACAAATAACTTAATTGTCCGAACAAATATGTAATTCGTCCAAACAAATCCTAATTCGACCGAACAAATAACTTATTCGTCCGAACAAATCCTTATTCGTCCGAACAAATCGTAATTCGTCCGAACAAATAACTTATTCGTCCGAACAAATCGTAATTCGTCCGAACAAATAACTTATTTGTCCGAACAAATAAGAATTTTTTATTTTTTCATCTGGCCCTTCCACGCCGCCGTAAAAAAATACCGAAAAATGTAAGGAAGAAGACAAAATGCATACTCAACAGCAATTTCTCTAATACAAGAATGCATTAGTTCATTAAATTAAAACAAAACAAACCACACGGGTAATTTTTCAATTGACAAAACTCGCAATCTTCATACCCGTATAAGCTATAATAATGTATTAACTAAAACCCTTTCATTTAAAATGAATACACCTTAGTATATATCGATCTGAATTTTTTCAGGAGTCAAACGTTAAAGAAGTGTATGATATGTACTATTTGATACATGATTTGATTTGTCATTTAGGATGCAAATGCCCTTGTGAACGATTAGCGTCACAGAATTTCATCAAAGATCCAATTGTCCTTCAACAGAGAATTGAGGAAACCAAACAATTCCTCGCGGTGAATAGATCGGAGTTGTCTGCCTTTAAGAGAAAGAAGATATCCAGCTATGACGGACGTGCTTCCTCTACAGGAATAGGGATGACTCTGGGGGTAGGGGTGATAACCTTTGTTATTGGCACAATCATCTGTTGTGATCTACTCACGTGCAAGGCAAAGAAAAGGAAGAAGAATGTTCCAAAGAGAGTGACTTTGCGTACGCGGTGGAAAACCTTACAAAATTAAACACGCACTGTAGCTTGTATTTTCTCATTTTTTGTAACAAGATCATTGACCACGTGAAATGAACATTATTATGGTTGGACTTTTTGGGGATTATTGTCCTACTATATCTTTGAAATATCTTTGAAAAACGCTTGATATACGAGCATATTTGTTGTTAGATTATTACAGCGACGTTAATTACATTTCGTTATTTGTCCGAGCAAATAAGCTATTTGTCCGAACAAATATCTAATTCGTCCGAACAAATCATAAATGGTCCGAACAAATAACTTATTTGTCCGAACAAATCCTAATTCGTCCGAACAAATCCTAATTCGTCCGAACAAATATCTAATTTGTCCGAACAAATAACTTATTCGTTTGAACAAATCGTAATTCGTCCGAACAAATCCTAATTCGTCCGAACAAATAACTTATTTGTCCGAACAAATCCTAATTCGTCCGAACAAATCCTAATTCGTCCGAACAAATACTAATTCGTCCGAGCAAATCCTAATTCGTCCGAACAAATAACTTATTCCTCCGAACAAATCGTAATTCGTCCGAACAAATCCTAATTCGTCCGAACAAATAACTTATTCGTCCGAACAAATAACTTAATTGTCCGAACAAATATGTAATTCGTCCAAACAAATCCTAATTCGACCGAACAAATAACTTATTCGTCCGAACAAATCCTAATTCGTCCGAACAAATCGTAATTCGTCCGAACAAATAACTTATTCGTCCGAACAAATCGTAATTCGTCCGAACAAATAACTTATTTGTCCGAACAAATAAGAATTTTTTATTTTTTCATCTGGCCCTTCCACGCCGCCGTAAAAAAATACCGAAAAAATGAAACAAATACATTACCGATCAGACCCAACCTAACACCAGAGTAAACCCCAACTAAACCACGGGTTTACTTTTTGGGTTTACTTGGGGTTTACTTTGGGTTTACTTTGAAATTGCTTTTGGATCAACTGTATAAACTTAAGGGTGAGTCAGACTAGTATTTTATTTTACCATCCTACTGACTGTAATTCCTACCCTTTGTATATTCCGAATTCACAGTTAGCGTCTGCTTTCAGGGGTACACTTCTGACTGGGTTTACTCTCTGTGTCCACTCTGGGTTTACTTTGGGCTTACTCTGGGTTTACTCTGGGTCCACTCAAGTAAATCAATTCGTCCGAACAAATAACTTATTTGTCCGAACAAATCCTAATTCGTCCGAACAAATCCTAATTCGTCCGAACAAATCCTAATTCGTCCGAGCAAATCCTAATTCGTCCGAACAAATAACTTATTCCTCCGAACAAATCGTAATTCGTCCGAACAAATCCTAATTCGTCCGAACAAATAACTTATTCGTCCGAACAAATAACTTAATTGTACGACAAATATGTAATTCGTCCAAACAAATCGTAATTCGTCCGAACAAATAACTTATTCGTCCGAACAAATCGTAATTCGTCCGAACAAATAACTTATTTGTCCGAACAAATAAGAATTTTTTATTTTTTCATCTGGCCCTTCCACGCCGCCGTAAAAAAATACCGAAAAAATGAAACAAATACATTACCGATCAGACCCAACCTAACACCAGAGTAAACCCCAACTAAACCACGGGTTTACTTTTTGGGTTTACTTGGGGTTTAATTTGGGTTTACTTTGAAATTGCTTTTGGATCAACTGTATGAACTTAAGTGTGAGTCAGACTAGTATTTATTTTACCAACCTACTGACTGTAATTCTTACCCTTTGTATATTCCGAATACACAGTTAGCGTCTGCTTTCAGGGGTACACTTCTGACTGGGTTTACTCTCTGTGTCCACTCTGGGTTTACTTTGGGCTTACTCTGGGTTTAATCTGGGTCCACTCAAGTAAATCAGAAGTGAACCAGGAGTAAACACAGAAAGTAAACCCAGGGTTTAGTTGGGGTTTACTTTCTGTTAGGTTGGGTCTGATCGGTACTGTACATATTTAAAATGTAAGGAAGAAGACAAAATGCATACTCAACAGCAATTTCTCTAATACAAGAATGCATTAGTTCATTAAATTAAAACAAAACAAACCACACGGGTAATTTTTCAATTGACAAAACTCGCAATCTTCATACCCGTATAAGCTATAATAATGTATTAACTAAAACCCTTTCATTTAAAATGAATACACCTTAGTATATATCGATCTGAATTTTTTCAGGAGTCAAACGTTAAAGAAGTGTATGATATGTACTATTTGATACATGATTTGATTTGTCATTTAGGATGCAAATGCCCTTGTGAACGATTAGCGTCACAGAATTTCATCAAAGATCCAATTGTCCTTCAACAGAGAATTGAGGAAACCAAACAATTCCTCGCGGTGAATAGATCGGAGTTGTCTGCCTTTAAGAGAAAGAAGATATCCAGCTATGACGGACGTGCTTCCTCTACAGGAATAGGGATGACTCTGGGGGTAGGGGTGATAACCTTTGTTATTGGCACAATCATCTGTTGTGATCTACTCACGTGCAAGGCAAAGAAAAGGAAGAAGAATGTTCCAAAGAGAGTGACTTTGCGTACGCGGTGGAAAACCTTACAAAATTAAACACGCACTGTAGCTTGTATTTTCTCATTTTTTGTAACAAGATCATTGACCACGTGAAATGAACATTATTATGGTTGGACTTTTTGGGGATTATTGTCCTACTATATCTTTGAAATATCTTTGAAAAAAGCTTGATATACGAGCATATTTGTTGTTAGATTATTACAGCGACGTTAATTACATTTCGTCATTGTTAAAAATAGCTAAACAGATCTTTTGAACTGTCATAAACACATCTATTCATATTTATCTTTGAATTAAGTGTTGTTATTGCAAATGTTTTATACAATGGGATTACCGTTACTTTGAAAGTACACACACTATAAAAATAAACATAAGAATAGTGGCTAAGTCACTGTTAAAGTTAAATCTTATTGGTAACCTCGATGTATCATACATAGAACACAAGAATATCACATCCGGCTAACGCAACAGTCCCTCTATACTCTACACGACATCGTCGACTTTCTAGATTTTGCCATCTTTAATTAGGCTCTCTCATTTTTTTGGCCGACTTTAATCTGAAATGGAGGGTTTTCAATAATTTATAAATTATGTCTCATTGAAGTTGTTAAAAATGTTATCTGCTACGATTGATCAGGTTTACTTTAAATTTTCGAGAAGCTATTAATATTGTATATAATATCTCAATTGAACGGTTTGTATAATAAATTATTCATTGTAATTATAAGCTCAGTTGTATTCATCTTCATAATCGGTATCTAGAACCGCTTTATGCATTATTAATATGTTTCAATGGTCAATTGATTCCTGGTATTTCTGTTACACTGTATTGACACAACAAAAGAGCTAGTTATTTTTATTAAATTGAAGTCAACATTGTGGTCTGATCTCCAATCCTTTGACGTCATTTCCTGTTTCTGTGTTTCTGATTTTTTTCTGGAAAAATTCGCTCCATTTTTGTTCTTGCTGTTGCTCCTTTGGAGATATGAGATCTTTATTTTTAAAAGGAAAATATAGAACTCGGGTCATACCTTTAGGATGGCTGAAAAATAAAAATGATTAAACATGCTTCCTTGAATTCTTTTAGGATAACAACATACTAGGGATCCGTTTACATTCATTATACTTATTTCCTTAGAACCAATTATAGTTATCTAAATCTTTCAAATCGCTTCCTAGTATATAATATTTATCATCTTCATGTTATGTAATTTTAAACTAGTTTAAAGATCATGTCATATCAATCCGTGTGTATCATATTTCATTAACCTTTCAGCCAATTATCTTGATTTTTCATATCTATTTATGTTTTTAATTTTTAATACAGCTTTTAAACCATTCTTTGCACACTTTAAGAATGACTACTTAGCCATATTGTTGGGGTTTTTTTTTGTATAAATACATTTTCTATGGGATTTTTTCTTTAATAATTATATTTCAAATAAAAAGGATTTTTTTTGGTTGCAGCAAAGTCATTTCTGTAAGTGTTCCTTGTGTGGTAATTATTGTCGATATAAACTCAGACGCATTAGTGGTACCTGTAGATTTGTTTTTCACATTGTCTAAATATCAAGTTTATTATTGACCGTACAAATGTGTATACCTTTAAATAGGCTTTAAATGTTTTTGTAAAAGTATTTTATCAAATCTGCGTTTAGGCTGTGCTATATCGAGTTAAAACTTTTAAAATTTTCTGATTTTTAGTCTTAATACACTCAAGAGGGCTAGGAGGTCATGGCCATTTCTAGACTTTGTTGGTGGAATAACACACTGGAAAAAGACGCTCAAATTAACAGGAAATGTTTTGATAATGAAAGATATAATGATGAATAAACTGCACAAATGTCAAATAAGCGAAAAATTTGCAGTTTATGGATGAATAATGAATATCCAAATTAATTATTCCAGAAAGTAACAACAAAAGCCACTGCGGGATTCGAACTCGGGATGTACGGATCACAAGTTCGACACACGGCTATGGAGTAAGTTTCATATGTCAGTCCATAAAATCTTTCTAAAAAAAACGAAATGTCGTTTCGATCAGCAGTCAGCCATTTTGTGATGATGTGTTATTCTACCTTAACGTCGATGTGTTGTGTAATGTGTTGACTATCCAGCCTCCTTAATTGATTTATTAGCAAAATTTAAATAGATATCACTGCAAAGGTATACTTTTGTGTCATTTACTTGATGTGTTACATTTTAAGTGTCTGATAATGATTCTTTAATATTTCGATATCATTAACAGTTTTTTTAAATACTGCATAATTATATGCTTTTCGGGGCTTGTTTTGTTGTAAGTTATATGCAGCTAATCCATGGTTCAATAACCTTTGACGACTTTTAACACTTTGTAAATCGCAGCCATCAGACTACGTACATTCTATGTTTTGATTAATGTGTATGCTTATGAATTATTAAAGATGTATACAGCGCAAACAAAGCAATGTGTCCCTATTCATTTTGTCCTCATTACTAATCAATATGCACTTCCAGTCCGCTGAGTCACTCATGCGACTTGCTGCGATCATTGTCAATTGATGACCGTCATCTGTTAATATATGAACAACTGTTTCTCAAAAATTACTCAAGTGTTTTCAACCATATTAGGTGTGTAACAACTGCAGGTGGATGGGAACATACATTGTCACTTCCTTCCTTGTAACCAGGCCCAGAGGCCATAAAAGTTAGACGAGCTTACTGTTGGTCTCAATCCCACTTTTGCACTATATATTCCTATTGTAAAAGTGAGACTGACATCAAAGGTGTGCTCATCAAACATTCATGACCCCTGGGCCTGATTCACAGCTTGACATCCGTATATAATAGAATGAACTCATTAAGATATTAAAACGGCGAAACCATATTTCACCTTTTGGTCTTTCTGTGTCAAAAATATTTCATTTTTTATCAAAGGTTTATTCCACAAAATAGGTATTTGTTTTTATAATTAACTGAACCTCTCCTGTCCAATGAAACAAAGCGTATTAAAACTATCCTTAATATTTGTTTAGATTTGATAATTTGATGCAATTCTTTAAAACAAATGGTGTCAAGACATAAGCGTCATTTATAACTTTCCAGTTCTGAGAAGGGCAACCAGTTAGATAGTTTATTTAGAATTAAAATGTATAAAATCCTTTTAGAAGCCTTGCAAATGCAAGTGAATGGGTTCTTATACATAAAGTTACAAATGTAACAAAAAGCGACAAAATTGACAGGTTATTTAAATCGCCTTGATTTCATTGATAACCGTCTTATGTGTAATAGTTTTGGCTTGATCACACAGAGACTTCACAATCGCCGTGCAACAGCATATAAAAAGTACCTTTTTGGGAGGGTAACTGTTGAAATTGACACCCCGAGAAAACCATTGTAAACCGACGCGAAGCGGATGTTGACAATGGTTTTCGAGGCGTATGTGTGATAGTTTTGTCTTGGTCACACAGAGACTTCACAATCGCCGTGCAACAGTTCTATATGATTTCGATACTATTACAAAAACTATTGTGAACCCAAAAGTTTTTCAATGTTGAACTAACAAATGACCCCTCTCTCTCTCTCTCTCTCTCTCTCTCTCTCTCTCTCTCTCTCTCTCTCTCTCTCTCATACTAATCTGTTTAATTCTGTCATTTCATGGTCCTCTTGTCTATGTTCTCGTTTCAATGTACTGAAATGCCAACAAATAGCGAAAATTGACAACAAAGTCAGGTTATAATTCTCCTCCCAATAGAACTTGTCTTTGATTAATGTCCGTATTTTGTGTACATGGTCTATCTAATCAATCAATTAAAACACATCTAAACGGCTTCTGTATGTAATGTTTTTCTACATGTTAGGGCTTATATTTTAAGTTTTATTTTCACTGCTGATCATAAATTTATAAAAGAAACGTGCAAAACAATTTCAATCTTTTCTAGTGCATGTACATGTATATCACTTGAAATTAAATTATTTCATTGATTCAAATTATTTAAGGAATGTACATTTATTAGATATGTAAAGTTAAGAAAAGTGCCTTCTGCAAAAACAATTTGGTGGAGGCAGCCTCCACCCCCACCCCGATGCTGCGTGCCTGTGATCTATACACATGGTGTGGTATGGAGTATTCTTATGATTCCAATTTGGACTTGTCGAAATCCGCGTGAAAAACTATGAATGAGTTTTATGGCACAAAGCCCTGCCTTACTTTTCATGCACCGGCTGAGATCTCGATCCGATGATTTGAATGAACCCATTCATTGGTATAAATCTATGAGGAGGGGGTCAAATGAATTTTTTGACATTTGTTTTGTAACAAATACATATGTAATACTTTGGATCGAATGTTGTGGAAGAAATTATTGAACTGTTTAATTTAGTAATGTACATTTATAAATACACGCGAGTTATGTACCCTTTTTAAGATAAATGCAATCGTCCAAATTGATCGAAAGTCGGTCACATCCCGCTTCGGCAATTTTTTTCCTCCGTTTAATATTCCAGCCATATGAATATATATTTGTTTAAATCCATTTTTCTATTGTCAACATCCTTACTGATTTAGCAAATATATCTTCATCACCTGCCCCTGTTGTTTTTGTTAAGCAGTTGATTCGATACGCAAGGGCATGCTTTGTATATGAAACTTTTTTTAAACTAAGTAAGCTACTGAAAAAAAAAACAGGTTGATAAAACAATATTATCAACAGCATCGATTAAAGTCATCATTTTGTGACGTCTATGGTCGATGCAGCAACCTTGTCAGCAAGTACAATCTTAAGCTAGGTCGTATGCTGACTGACGTTTTTCATACTTAATGTTAGGCTATATATGTCCCTGGTCAGTAGAGGATGCTCACTCCTCCAAGGCACCTAATATTGCCTCTAATTTTTGTAGAGGCCCATGTTTGCTCTGCTTTTGTTTTGCAATTTTCCTTTTGACTTTTGATTTATTTGAACACTGTTCGTTATTGTCACATTTCACCTTGATAGTAGTCAGATTTTAAACAAAAAATTTAGAATGATATTTTTGTTGTCGTGTGTATTCCTACGCCATAGTTTGATTTCCAAAGCTTGATATAAAGGGCAGACTATCCAATTTAAATACAGAACCAGTACTGGAGTAAACTAAACTAATCATAAAAAATTGCTTTGTGAAACAAGTTTTCAGAAATATTGCGATTTCTGATACACCATGTATCGTTGAGTTTAATGGCACTGGTTATATCATTAATTATTACACAACATGATTCATATGTGGTTTTCCTCTATAGCCCCAATTTCTTGTAGGTAAAGCCCGGGAATTCATATTAAAACAATACAGCTTAGAAACTTCTTGCAATGCAAAATTACATATCGTTAATCATCAAGAAAATAGTAATTAACAAAATGAACTTTTAGTACTTCAGAGTATTGATTATAGATTTGTCACTCCGAATAAATCTTAAGAGAGTCAAAGATAAGTGCACTAGATTTCTAACTAATAACTCTTTGACCATATTTTTTGGTTAACATAATTCTGTTTTTAATATTTTTTTCCTTTTTATTGGTATGTTTTATTCTCACATGCATCGGACAACAATAGTGAATGAAATGTTTATTAGATTAAAAAATTCTCTAAAACCCCTATCATAATTACACATGTATATCATATATATTACGTCATGTATATTAGTTTTTTCATAAACTGAATTCTTCAGCAATATATGGACCTGTTATGAAAGGTTTATTTTTAACTCTCCTGGTAACTACTTGTCAACACAATGTACTTTTAATTGGAAAGAAAAACAATAGCATGCCCCAAAACTGAAGACAAAAGACGGCATCAGTAGTTTCTTTAATTTTATATAATATAGTCAGCGTTACGTACAGTTATGTCAAGATTTAATCGAATCGAATAATCGAATACACACAGTGAAGAATTTCTGCTGAAATAATATGTAATTAAAAGTATTTGACTGCCGTCATGAGAAAAGGGCCCTTATCTTTTGACGTCACAATGCTCAGAAAACGACGTCAAAGTTGCGGCATTGTAAACGCAATTTTTTTTTAATTTTGTGTTTCTATTTTTTCTGCGTCTGTGTTGTGTTTTCTGAATAATTAGAGTCTGGCCTTGTTTTAATACCGCGATTGATATTTTTTTCAGTCCAATATTACATGTTGATTAAAAAAATAAACATTTGATAAATGAAATATACACATGTAACGTCAATATCTACACATTTTGAACGTGTAATATTGCACACAAGTTGATGCTGAGACGTCATAAAATTGCTGCTTTTGCATCCGCTATGAAACTTAAACACCACAATTTACATTCTAGTGTGTGATGAAAAAATGTTCTTATTGGGAAATCACTTTTTCATAAATCATTGTAAGAAACCAAAGACCCGTCTCGCATAATTCAATGGTCGTGGATTTCTGATGATGAGTTATAAAGTAATCTGAGTAAAATTATACAACTTTAGTTTGCATGAGCAATACATGTATGATTTAATAAAGTAAAAAAACAAACAAAAAAACTACACTGCACACTCTTTGTTGATAAGAGGGGTTGAAGGCTGAGACCTACCGAGCCCTACCGAATCGATGCAGAGCAGTATAGTTCAAATCTAACAGTTATCTGTGCAGTAATTACTGTGAAACAATAAAAGTCAAATATTTCAAATCATACGTTTGGAAGTTCCCTCGCGGGAGACGATTCTACACTTTTTAAATTAGTCGGAAGGAACACGAGAGAAGCGGCTATGTCTCAATTATAGTGCTACCACCAACATACAAAATAAATTCACGCATATTCTACATGTATTACAATTTAAGAATTTGCGATCAAATTTTGAAATTATTTAACGAATTAAAAAGCTATAACTAACGGATAGAAGAGTTTGAGAAATATTTTGACAGAATAAAAATCTACTCTGATATGTCGCATTTGATTTCATGGAAAAATCTGATTCTTAGTGACATTTTCATGTAAAGTGCCATTTTAAAATGAAACAACATAAAAGTAAATAATTATACCTGTACAAATGAAAAAAAAACTTGTTTATCATTTAAGCGCAACATATTTTTTTTCTTGTGCAGTTTAACAACCCAAATCCACGTGTGTGTACTTTTTGAGCTAACTTACATAAAGAATCAGTTATAACATGGATTTACAGCATTTTATATGATTATGTTCATCTCCAATCATTTACGTACATGATCGATTCAAAATTCCTTGAATTGAACAGGTTTGTTAATGCAATCATTATACTACTATATGTTTGATATCAAGTCGATAAAATTGCCGTTTTATAAATCAATTCATGTTTATCGATAAATACATGTATAAACACTACATGTGCGACATTTACAATTAATCACATGCCTAGCAATACAATTCGGCTTCATAGATGATGGTTTCTCATCTTTTCTTTTTTATACAAGAAACAACTTTCGATGATACTGAAGTCAATGTTTATGTGTGTTTGTAACAATGTACAGCAATAAAAAAAATCCAAGAATCGCGATATTTCTTAAAACTTCGGAATACCGTATGCAACTTTATGCACTCTATAAACGTTTATTATTTAATTTGTCATTTTATTTAAAAGTGATAATCACTTGGCCGATATTTGTTTTCAATGAGAGAGAGAGAGAGAGAGAGAGAGAGAGAGAGAGAGAGAGATTCATCGTGTAACATCGATAATAAGAAAATTAAATTTAGCCAACAAGTAAAAATGTTACTTCTCACTGAGTATAAGCTACGTTTATCGGCACTGTACTACCAATTAGTGCAAAAGATAAACATAACAATTGCAGAAGTCTTATTGAAATTTACCTGCAATCTTGCATTTTGAAAAAACAGGGAATAATGCTTATATATAATTAATTATTTCAACGATTATGGTTTATAAAAATCGCATCACAAAAACACAACGGTATGCGTAAACTTACAAAGAGATGGAATAGAAGTGTATATTCAGCACGTGGGGTGGCTTTTGTACATTGTTGGTCTGTCGTATTTGATACACTTAATAAGGTGTATACGAGTATTTTTAAACAATAAACATACATAAACAAAAGGTAGCGATCAATACCGAAAACATTAACGTAACCCGCGTTCTGTAATGTCGCTATCTTTATAGCCCTCATGTACAATGTATCACCGAAGAAAGCATTTTATTGTTTATATTTACATCTTTCATTTAATAAATTAAAGAATTGAATTGATCGTAAAAAGTAAGTGAAGGTCATTAAATTATTGTTAATGTACACCGGAACGATAGATGAAAGCTATAGCCAAAGCGTCTTATATGGGATTTGAGTTTGGCATCATCATGATTAAATAGTTCGTGCAATTCTTGATTTTTCTTAGGTTGCTGAAGATTTCGAACGATCGGTAAACTGCATGGTTAGAATTGGACCGAGTTGATTTCAGTCCTGTCTGTTTCTCTACAGCTGTGAATTACAATACATTTTCGTAAGAAATAGAGGGAATCATACTTAATGGATTTAAATTTTAATCTATAAATATAAGATGCCATTTTTGTTAAAATCTTTTCTCTCAAATCAACTGTCCACATTCTTGTTGTTGTAATTACTTTTCAGTGAGAGAGTCGAAGACGATTTTTTTCCATTGGTAATTTTATAAAAATTAAGTGTTGATAACGTATAAAAGAGAAGAGCAATCATGACAATAATTTAACACAATAACACTCGAGTTTCAAAAACAGATATAATTGATTTTAAACTTGCTTCAGAACTATGAAGATACTTAAAAAGCAATATCAGTAAATATGCGATAAATTTTCCGTCCAAAGGTTAATTATAAAGAATAAATATTTCTCTTTTTGAAAATAAATTCGTGTATGCAATTTGACTATGCCCCGACGTTGTGGAAACATACATGTAGGCATCGAATTTGACCATCTTTTTGTTTGTTATATGTTTGCTTACTAAAAAATTTTGATGTATTTAATGGTTGGGGAGAAGTATTTGTTTTCTTTAGATATCCTTTATGTATCCATCTTACATGCATGTTCGGGGGGGGGGGGTGTTATTGCATGTGGAGTCATCAGAAGTTTGCAGAACTTAAACTATATCTGAATATTCAAAATGTTTTTTTCTCTTTTGTTAAAATTGTAAGAAATCTAGAATTGTAGAAATTTATTAATTAATTCTACTTCAAACAATTAAAGACGATATGAAAGGAAGTATTGAAGAAAAAAATTAATGCCAAAAAAAATTTGACGTTCGTGACGTCGTGACGTTTTCAACGAGCTACGTCAAAGTTGTATTAACATATCTTACTAAAATTGTCATAAAATGCTTAAAACACACAAGATCTTGAATATCTTTGTAAATTTGTATTCAGAAGGAGTTGACTAATCAGAATTGACAAAAAAGTGAGTTTGTGATATTTTGACCTTAAGGTCCCTTTTCTCATGACGGCAGTCATTTATATTCAGAAGAATCTTTTGCAAAGTCAGATCATCCACTTGTACGTAATGTAATCAGGAGGACAAAAATAATAAAAAAAAAAATAATTGTTTAATGTTACCATCTCAAACTTTAACGATTTCCTGATTTGAAATTTGCGATGGTGTCAACTTTGTGCTGGTCGTTTTATTTCATCAATATTAGCATACGCAATAGCAAAGGTGATCACTAATGACCTGTTAAAGAACAGTATATAACCAGGATTATTGTCTCATTTATTTGATACTAAACAAAATATTTCTAAGAAATTCTTTTTTGAAGAAAAACGATGCATGCTTTAGGAATCATTAATAGAAAATCGTATTTGTGGTAGTGGATTGTACAACAAAGGTTTAGATAGTCGAACTCCTGGTTGTTATTACATAATAAAGAAACTTTAACGATATCATACAAAAGTATTTAACGAAACTGTTTGATGCAAGCGTTAAAAGAACAACCGAAGAAAATTGATTCTTTTCTAAATGGATTATTGACACATACCGCATTGCTTATGTTTATGTTAATTTTTTTCCATTAAAAGCAATCTACAACTGGAGTTATTTTGAAGTTCACAATATTCCGCTCAGTCTTGTCTACTGAATATTTCAAATCAACGTACAAGGGTTGAATTGAAAGTAATATCACACTATGCACTGCGTTTTACACTGGCACTGTATTGATTAAAATGATTCATCAAAACTCAAATTCGAATTAAAATTTTTAATCAAATTTTGTTGATCACTAAACAAGATATTGATGTTTATAGCATGATATAAATGTGACATCATCGCGTTTTTAAGGTTTGTATTTATGAATTATCCACATGCTTCAAAATTTGAAAAAAGTCCCAAACAACACGATATTTTAAAAGAGATATATTATAAACTTTTTCTAGCTGTTTCGAAAAATTGGGGACCGTTACGTCCATTTCGGATATCAACACAATGCCTTTTGTCTTTAGATCATCGTATAAAAAGGCTGGACATGCGAATGATAAATCGATGATTTTTTTGCTTCGATAGATAGAAATCACTAGAAAATGTACTGGAATTGATATATCAGCCTTAAATTGAGAGCGAGTGAGCAGGGTACCCTTAACGTGGTTCCAATACCTATTAAAGGCATATGTCACGTTGTTATATAATTTAGGTAAATAAAAGGCATACGCTCTAAAGGAAAGTTAAAGCTGGGTTCTTACGTCAATGGCTATAATATAAAGATACGTTCATGACTTCTTAAAGAGCCCTCGACAAACTGATCGCGCATTATATAATCCAATATAGTACTTCATCGATTACAAAAAGATTAATTTTTTACTTGATGAAATAAATGATTTTAAAAAATGTAAAATAGAGCATCGTGGCGAATTTATATAGAGTACTAAATTACAAAATACCAGAACGCCAAAATTCTAAAAATGACGTCGCTAGCGTGCAGCGACTATCCTTACCTCATGCTCTACAAAATATACATCTATAATCTTCAGAAATATTTACAACAATGCATTTAAATTTTCATATCTGAACTGAAATAGGTAGATATCTTAAAGCAAGAGTTTTTTTCGTTTTGCGCGGATTTTTAACGATTTTATCGAATCTGTGACATTACTTTTGGATCAACCCTCGCATTTTAAAAATATACCAAAAAGATACAGTTTAAGTCATTGTTTTGATCAAACAAATATGAAGAAATATGACTTTGAATGCAATGTTTATCCCTAATCTGTATGAAAATTATCACTAATTGTGTTAAAAGTTCTTTTACACGATTTTAGCTCAAGTTTAAAATTTTATTTTTCAATTGTTGATGTTTGAAATAATTAACAAGGGCTTCTCAAATGTTCGACCAAAATCTGAAAGTCAAATGACATGTAACAATTGGGATCTATTGTTTATCTGTAAGTGTACAAGTGATTTAAAACTACTGTGGTGTCAGTACCAAACATTATCATTATTGACAAAAAGGAAAAAATCCAAATTGTTTTTCAACTGTCTCAGAATCAAGTCGCAATCAAAATAACCAAGCTAAATATTTGAAAAATGTTGGTCATTTTGTGTTATCAGTAGCTTTCACCTGAGAAGGCGAGTAATCGAATAAGACATGAATTTATAAACATGACTTCTTAAAGAATCTAAAGCAGCACTTAAACATTTTTCTTCATGTTATTATTTTGTAAAATATTGTCAGTTTCCCTCTAGGAATAAGAATCACGTTTACAGGTCATCTTATTTTCACATTTACATTTAATTCATAAAAAGCAAGCAATTATTTGTTAAATGATTGTGATACAGAAATAAAAAAAACCCAGAACATATCGATGAAAATGGAAAATATAAACCTTCTATCATTTCTTTATTTTATGATTATAATGTACGTCAGTGTGAATTTACAGATTACTATCTTTTCTGCCAATATTGTGCTTGTTAAAAAAATAATTTGCAGATAAAACTCTAAACGATTACAGTTCTGTTCTTGGACGGGAACTTTGCAGGATGATAGTGTATGTAATCAATTTCTGAAGCTCAAATATTTAATATCTATACGGTATTGTTGTTTTCTTGATAAAGTTGAATCATTAGTAAAAAAAAAAAAGTACGATAACGTGAATCCATACACTGATTAGACCCAAATTCGTTATACATTTGAATACAGTGCAACACGATATATATGCTGTAATTACAATTCAAAATTAATTATTAAAGAAACGAATGTAACCATGTGTTTTTTAATCAATCTGATGAGATACTAACGAATAGTATATTAACCAGTTTAAGGATTCACTGGTGATCATGCCAAGAATTTTTCAGGAGATGTTTTCCAATTTGGCCTTCTTTGGAGTTCTTTATTGTGAGTATTATTCATGTACTAAATTTTATCTTTAAAAATTTCTCATAAAGTACTTCCAAAGTTTGTTTTTTTTCTAACTTTATTTAGACTATTTACTCTCTATTTGTGTGCATTGCTTGGAAATAATTATATAAAAGGTTTTTGTTTTAAAATGTTAACTCTTTCTTAAGCGATATATACATATAACCAGACCTTGAATGTTTAGAGTATATGACAGTTTTCTCAATATATTTATTAAATTTCTAAGTTTTGTTTTACATTTCGATGATTTTAGGAACATTGTAATATAATTGATATCTATTATTTAAAAATCTCTCTACATAAAGTCTCAGACTATGATAGGTTTTAATTTTCTTCTAAGATCTTCACACCATCTAATTATGAAATTTGTAAATTCTATAAGCAACTTAAAATTAATTATTTTTTAGATTTATTTTTATAATATAAATATAAAAATATGCGTTTCCACACAATATCTAATTGCATAATCGTAGATAGTTTCAACCATATTTCTTTGACATTGTCTAATTCAAAAAATTTGATGTGTTTTATGTTTTACAAAGCTTTAAATGGTCAACGAAAATTTGAATGTGAGTTAAGCGAGATTCGCAACTTTCAATTCTCCGTGGCATGTTTTGCGCTCATATTTCGTCAACATGAGAATTATCCAAATGGAAAAGCCTAAAGCTATATATTCGATGTAGGAAACCAGACATTGATATGTAAAAAGAAAATATCGTGACAAAAGCCTTGGTTATTTATTTAAATTCATCTAATACAATGGGTATTTTATATATGGAGAAAATGTTTTAATGCACATTTATAAACGATTTACGTCTGTGCATATCTGCGCATATTTGCAGGAAAAGTAACAAAGAAAAAAAAGCATAACAGAAAAGGCATAAAGAAAAGTTGGGTTTTTTTTTTTACCAAAAAGTGAAAATAAATGTTTGGGTTTGAATAACAATGATTATTACATGTATTTTATTTTTTTTTTATGAGAGAATGAATATTACTAAGAACATTTTCAATAACCATTCATTCAATCGTAAAGAAATAAACAGTGAACATATAGACAACCGAGTTTTCATAAGTGATCAGACAATAAATGTTTAAGACGGATGTCATCCCTTTCGGAGGCCTCCCGGATAATTTTTTTTTTTGTCTGATATCTTTAAATATGCAAAAGTTGAAAATGGTCTAAATATCGTTTTCGATTGCATTTGTGGTATATTTGTCTTAGATAAACTTATCTAAATTCTATTCTTATTCTAGAATATTGAGTAACATTGCATTGTTTATGTCTATGTGAATATCTTCCATTTAAAGCAATGTACAACTAGAGTTATTTTAAATCCAATATTTTAGAAATGCTTCTATTACTAGAAAGTAATAGTTTAGGCCTTTGTTTTGACTCCTGTGTCAATGTGTCAATTTGTTCATAAGAGATGAAATTAAAATCAATTAAATACTAAGTAAGATACCTTTTAGCGTATTTATCATTTGAACTTTAAATGAAAATTTTTCATTAATGTGTCAAATGTTCTTTTACACGATCTTAGCTCAAATTTTAAAATTTCATTTTTGAACATTTTTGATGTTGCATGTAAATGTGATTAACTTGGGCATCTCGATTGTTTGACCAAAACTTAAAAGTCAAATGACATGTATCAATTGAGACCTATTGTTATTTTTATGTGGACAGGATTTTAAAATACTGTGGTTTTATTACCAAATATTATAATATTGACAAGAAAGATTATTCAACATATAACGTCTGCCATACCCCTGGGATAAAGGACCATATTTTTGCTGACTGCTATTCGGTAAAAAAAAATTTGGATGAAAGAGGTTTTTTGATTTACAGTTAAACCTTTCATAAATATACAGTCATTCCGGAAAGTAAAAATTTTGGTGTTTCTACAGTCCATAGAATTTACTCCTTTTATTTACTAAACAATGTATCTTACTAATTAAAACTAAAATATCAAAACTTTGATGCAAATGTCAGTATGACAGCAATAACCACAACACTGTTAATAGAAAAATATGTGCCTCAGAAAAATTGCAATTTTCATTTCATTCATTTTTCCTATGTCACAAAAACACTTATTTGAAAAAATGACAATAACAAACTGTCAACCAACTTTCAAAAATCCATAAAACGAAATACAAATTCAAAGCAGAGCAACACGGACCTCTAAAAATATAGAGGTAGGGTCATGTGCCATGGAGGAGTGAGCATCCTCTGCTGACCGGTCGCACCCGCCATGTGCTCCTTGTCACAATTTGGCATGTCATAATCGAAGTTAATGTCAAAATCGGGAAAATGTAGTAATAGGGAAAAACGAAACGTTAATGTTTTGGTATGTTTGTAATGGTCAAAATACAAACCTTGAGCCAACACGGGCGTACTTTATATTGGAGGTATTATCAGGTGCCTAGGAGGAGTGAGCATCCTCTTCTGACCGGTCACACCCGACGTTGTGTGCTCTTTGTCATAATCGGGGAAAAAACGGAAAAGTCCGTAGACAATTAGGTGATTAACATGTATATTCTATCCAAAGATTTAAGGATAGTTTCAGTAAATACAGTTTTGTAAATATGTCAACTATGAATTTAACTCTTGTGTGTTCCAAAATGTGAAAAGTTAAAAAAAAAATGCAAAATTGACGTAATAAGATAAAAAAGAAACCCAAAAAAATTTCTAATCTTCCTCTGAATCATGTTACAATCAAAATTACCAAAACAGTATTCCATAATAAAATATTGGTCATTTTCTATACAGCGATAGTTTCTGATTACAATTGTATGTTAACTTTCGAAATTGTGTTAACAGTTGCTTTTAGCTGAGAAAGCAACTGATGAAGGAAAATTGAAATTTGAATCATGATAATTATAATGAAAATTGGTTAATAGTTGCACTTAAGCTTATCTTCTCTATGTTTTTTGTTTGCAAAATATTGACAGTTTTCAACTGGGAAATAAGTTTTACCTTAATAGTTATATATTTTACAATTACAATTAAATTATATAAATAATGTTTTTTTTTTAAATGGCTGTTAAACATAGATAAAAAAAAAGAACTATGACAAAAGGAAATAAACCCTCTTCTAATTTTCATTTTTGTTTTTTTTTTCTGATTTCAAGTTAATCCAATGTTTGAAGTAAGCGGGTATATAAATGTACGTAAGCGTGATAGTACGTATTGTGTATCGTTTGCCATTATGGTGTTTGTTAAAATGAAATTACCTTTGCAGACGAAACCTTGACAAAATTAGAGTTCTGTTCTAAGACGGGGGCTTTACAGGATGAGACTATATGTAATCGAATTTTTATAATGTTTATAATGTTTACACTATATTGTTGTTTTTAGATAACGTTGAAACATTTCAAAATTGAAATTAAGGCCGTAAATCCATTTATTGATTAGATTTAAATTTGTGATATATTTGAATACAATGTAACAAGTAATTATTCTGATATTACAATTCAGAGTTAATAAGTGCTGAAACGATGGTAACCATATGGTTAATCAAATTGATCAGATACTAGACCATTATATCTCAACCAGTTGGACGATTCATGTTGAGCATTCTCAGAAATATTTAGGAGATCCTTTTCAATGTGGCCCTCTTTGGATTTCTTTATTGTGAGTTTTATATATTACCAAATCATATATTTATATGTTAAAATATTTATCTTAAATTGCTTTTCAAATTTTAGTTTAGTTTTTTTTTTACTTTATCTACACTATTTAATTTGAATTTGTGTTTGGCGCTTGTACAAAAGACAGGAAAAAGTTTAAGAATAAAAACATTTTCTTTTGTTGCATCTGCGCCATGATGATTATAAACAAGCATTCTGAGGGTAATTGTAACGTCAGGGGAAATGGACGGGCGTGTGCAAGACCAGGTCTGCTAACATTGGCTTAGTTATCTGTTTAAATGTCCAGCCATAGATCAGCCCCGGGTCCGTAAAACTTAGAGGCGCTTAATTTTGATCTAAGTCTCAAATCAAGTCTTCGAACAATCTGTTTGAATACCCATGGGTACCAATTGTGCCCCAATTTTTTTTGCTTTCTCATGAAGCAGAATTTATTGAATAAAACGTGTACGTGAAAAAAAAAATCACTCACTGCGGTCTTTAACTCAACATTTAGGTGTATCGACGATCTAATATCAATTACTAGTAACAATTGTTTTTTCCATTCTTACGTCGACTTGATATATCCCAGTGAACTTGAATAAAAGATACCACAGAGCATGCGTCATCTGTTTCATATTTGTATATTTTACTTGAAGTGGACATTGATGGTAACCTAAAAACAAAAATTTGTGATAAACGCGATGACTTCAATTTTTCTAAAGTCAACTTTTCTTACTTATGTGGCAATATACCTTAATTACCTACATATGGTGTTTTTTTGTCTCTCATTTAATACGATGTGCAAGGGCATGCTCTTCTTGTGAACAGTTTCTAAGGCAAGGCAAGCTATTCAGAAACAAGTTGATAAAACAGGACTATCAACAGTCTCGTTTGAAGTCATCTTTTCGTAAGTTCTATGGTCGATACAACGACCTTGTCAGCAAATACAATCTTCCACTGGGTCGCATGCTGACTTGCGTTTTTCATACTAATTGTTAGACCATAACTAATCACCTAATTATATACGGACTTTTCCAGTTTTTTTCCCGATTACGACAAAGAGCACACGGTGGATGTGACCGGTGAGCAGAAGATGCTCACTCCTCCTGGGCACCTGATCCTACCTTTATCTTTTTGGACGTCCGTGTTGCCCTGCTTTGAATTTGTATTTCGTTTTATGGATTTTTGAGATGGTTAACAGTTTGTTATTGACAATTTTTTATTCTACAAAAGGAATTTACAGTGCAAAAGTGAAATTGAGATAAAAAGTGAGCTCGTCCTAGTTTTATGGTCCCGCTAACATATGCTTAGTTATCTGTTAGTTCATATTTCCAAATCTTTTCAATGTTTTAAACTGTCGCCAAAACATTCTTGATAGAATAAAGAAATTTAAAAAAAGGGGAACCATTGATTTTTGTATGTTTTTTCTATATTAATACTTAGCCAGTAATAAGTGAACTACAGTACCGATCAGACCCAACCTTACAGAAAGTAAACCCCAACTAAACCCTGGGTTTACTTTCTGAGTTTACTCTGGGTTTACTTTGGGTTAACTAGAGTGGACCCAGAGTAAACCCAAAGTGAACCCAGAGTGGACACAGAAAGTAAACCCAGTCAGACGTATGCCCCTGAAAGCAGACGCTAACTGTGTATACATATACAAAGGGTAGGAATTACAGGCAGTAGGATGGAAAGATAAAATACTAGTCTGCTGCACACTTCAGTGCATACAGTTGACCTCAAAAGCAATTTAAAAGTAAACCCAAACTAAACCCAAAGTAAACCCAAAGTAAACCCCGAGTGGACCCACATTTTCAAAAAGTAAACCCACAGTAAACCCCAAGTAAACCCAAAAAGTACACCCAGGGTTTAGTTGGGGTTTACTCTGGTGTTAGGTTGGGTCGGATCCGTACTGTATATTCATGAAAACTAGATACAAAAGTAAATACATTTGATACAGATAAGCCAAAAAAAGGGTAAAATATGTAGAAACTTTTTTTTACTGCAATGAGCTATATGTTCAGTAGTGTTACATGAGGTGTATAACAAGACCTGCAAAACGTTAAAAAGAAAAATATACAACTCGATTACAAACTCACGTTAAGTTTAATTGACATCCTAAAGGGAAAAAAAGCAAATGAAAACTCTTTATCAGATTTTTAAAGCAGATCTATGCGAGAAAATTTTACTTTTACTGGGATACCAGGGGAAAGTCATAAGGATTGTGATGAGATGAAACGAGATATCTTGAGAGGAAAACTTCACATTTAATTTTTTTGAAAACATGCACATAATAGGATATTATCGAAAGCACAGCGAAAACCCCGAAAAATTATAGTGAAATTCTGGGGGGGTTTTAAAAAGAAAATTAGACTTAGGGGCCCACGCACACTGAAAGGGTCTTGCATATAAGTAAATGATCAGTTTCCAAACTGAAGTATAAGAGTGACACAAAAAAATGTACGCAATTCTGAAGCAGACTAGAGCCAACCAGCAATGAGTTTTACTGGCACATGACTCCCTATGCATTGATCGATGAACATGTACCAGAGGACCATCCGCCACAGACGCAGCAGGCCAACCACTCAGGCAAATTCTAGATTCGCCTGGGGAAATAGATCAATGAAAGTCCAACAATCACTTAAGCGGATCCGCCGCAGCTCTAGTGCGACTTCTGTCCATACAGCATAAGGATTCGCTGGAGAGCAGACCAATGACAATCTTATAAAAGCCTCTCCATAAATGTGTGCGGGATCAACAATCGCGTACATTATCCGGAATTCACCGAATTTATCAGGAAGAATGACATCATATAATACCTAAATCAAGACAGACTCATTCTTTTGCCTGGTTTCACAGTCATTAAAACTATGAACGATCAAAAGTGCGCTCAGGAGGCATAACCGTGTTTGTTAAAGATACGCCCCTGACATTTGTCAACACTGGCTGTAAATTTGTATATGTATTGTGGTTCCAATTAAAATTATACCTGATGAGAAGGTAGATGATGTTCTTTTTGGTATTGTTTATATAACCCTCATAAAAAAGCAAATACTCCTTACCAGATTGTTTTCTCAGAAACTGAACAAGATCTTTTAACTGTTTGAAACATTTGTAAAATTCATCTTTTATGGGAAACTATATGCAGAAACTGTTAATTTAAGTGATTATGAAACTCCTGGCGATTTTATTGCTAATATTCAAAACTGACATTCGTTGAGTTAAAAGCGAGTTATTGAGCTTGCAAATCTTTGCAATGTAAACAACGCCTTTATTTACAATTTGAATATTGAAATGAAAATTCCAGTTTAAACCTACATTGGATGAGTTAAACGTAAGGATCTGTTTTTTGCGCTTAAAATGAATAAGAAGATAGACAAATTAGCTTGGAAAAGATTTTAATTGGTATATTGAACTTATGTAAACAAAAACAGGACTTGCGCCTTGTTTACACGACAAAGAATTGTTAGCTCTGTATCTTGCTTATAACTCTACGACTGACTGTCAAATATCATGATATCATTAAATATGCATTCCTAAAGCATTATTAATAGTAAAAACAGAAAAATAGAATTTGACCAAAATTGTGACCATGCCCCTTTAAATAAAGAAAATATTCCTACCTTTAAGAGCTTATAAATTCTTTTTTTAGGTTAGTTACAGATACAGCGACCGATGAATTTTGGTATTGTTTAATTGATTTTGTACCAACAATTATATTTTTATTGTGACTTGACGAATGGGTAGAGACAAACTTAAGGTCGTTTAACGAGTAAAAATGAATTTTTTCTTATGAAGTGCATCATTATATTATTTTAGATTTAATTTTGACTTTGAATTATTAGATGTGCATAACCCACTATGGATGTGTTAGTCCTTTAACTATTGTACTATATATATTTATGTTCCCAGTGAAACTCAGTCATATGTAAATTTGTGGTCAGCTAACAAAGCCAACGAATTTTAAAAGAACATGGAACAATGTGAACTGCTAAAAACAATAAACCAGGCTCTACACGAGGTTAAATAAGAGGACATTGATTTTGTTATGAAAAAGATATGTGATGTTTTTCATACCGCCGCAAACAAATTTTTCGGAACTAGAAAAATTAACACACCTAAGAAATTATAGAAAAGATAAACCGTGGTTCAATAAATCCTTTAAAACGGCAAGAAGAAAATTCCAACTGGCAAAGAAAATTCACAATGAATATAAACTTGGCGATACATGTACGAAAGATTCACTCAAGGCTAATAGCAAAGAATACAATGCAACCTTGAAACCTGGAATGAAAAATAACGGATGCAATTAAAAACAAAAACTTTAAAACATTCGCAGTAAAAGTAGAAGTAGTAAGGGAGAATGTGTTTGATGTCACTTTTCTCCTGGCTTGAAATAAGTGCATTCATTTCATAATTTTCTAGCGACTTAGTCATAATAGCGGTATTACATATACGTCAACACAGATGAGGCCTATGCATCAACGATTATATATTGGTTGTAGAAATATTGGTAATATATGAGAATAATGGCAAAAAATGTCTTTTACGAGTCATATTCAGCTTAAAAGGTAAGCAGTGACCTTTCACCAAGATGCTGGGTCAAATGTTGAGATCATAACGGACAATGATGTTAAATCCTCGTCCGGGCCCTGCTTTCTCTCTATATTTCTCTCTCTTTCTAACTCTATATTTGAGTGATACGATGATTGTTTGGAAATTAATGAGATTAATTATCCTGTTTAACAGGACTTGTATAAAGTGAAACCTGACATACACGTTGAACAAACTAAAAATAATAATTAAGAGGTATAAACTTTGAATACTCAGTTTTGAACGATATATAAGCAGTGTTTTGCTATTGAAATGAAATTGCTGATATTGTTTTTTAAGCAACAATGTTGTTTATATTCATATGTAACATTGTCATTTACTATGAATAATTTACAAAGTAGTGTTTTCTTCTTTTCTAAAATTCTACCAGCAAAATATATTGATATGTTATTTATTATTGTAACACATGATAAATAATTAAAACGTATATGCCATCCATATGGTCTTTTTCTCTCCGATTGCAGGGTAACGCATCAATAATTTCTCGAATGCATTTGTTTTATGCATATAGTCACTTCAATAATTGTTTGAATGATGTTTTACTGGGTTTCACTCTTGGGAGTAATTTACTGTAAGTTTATTCACTTATGTAGTTGCAAATAATGATTATTTAATTTTGGAAAAAAAATTTCAACAAATATGTTTTAAAGTTTAAAATTTAATTTTCAATATTTAGAAACTTTTAAGAGAACGCCTCAAAATAATAATTGCCAATGGTACTTTGATTCAAAATGTTTATTTGATTCAAGCACCCACTTTTAAGACGACAAATTAGCAAACTTATAAGGTTTACAATGTAAGAGGAATTCTATTTGATCAATTTGCTGTTTAAGGCACTAAAACCTTAAGAGTTTATATTATTCTAAAATAGTTTTAATGCAAAATCAATTGCAAGAGATAAAAGAAGGATAAAACACTACCTTCCATTCTAGACATATATACTACTGATGCATTGATATTGAACTCAATTTGATGAATTTTATAGCACTTTGTATTGTTTACTTCTTTGTGAAGCTTTTTGCGAAAATTTGTAGATTCATCTAAACGTAAAAATGAAAACAAATAGCAAAGTATGTGTTTTACATTAAATTGTCCTCAAATTCATCTAATAAGGAAATGCGCATGAAATAATTAAACGAGTGGATGTAAAAAGAAATTGTGTGTATTCCATTACTGAGGCGTTTTATTTTAAAGCCATTTAAAATGTAATTTTAATCGTATTTGGCAGAAAATATTTCTTTCAAAGAGGTTCTAGGATTGTTTTGGTTCATTAACAATTAACCTAATTTTGCAATAAATAATAGACTGTTTTATCTCGAAAACTTCTATGTATAATTTTCTATTTTTGTAATTTTGTGGAAAGTATATCTTATTTCTTTGCGGTCAATACTATTCTCTTATTCCGTGGATCTACAAGTTTGGTAAGAAAGCGGATCTGCAACTATCGAATCTGTGAATATGCAAAAGCATGTCTACTTTTTTGCGATTTAGGTGTCACGATTGCTAATCATATCGTTAATATTTTTCTTATAATTTTGATTTTTAACCTCATCATTCTTAAAATACTTGTATGTAAATGTTTTACTTGATTGCTTCCAATTTACTGTGCATAACATTCCATTTTGCATTCTTGTTCACAGTTACAACCATTTCTGCCTGTTTGGGTCTATGTAATT
Source organism: Magallana angulata (assembly GCF_025612915.1). NCBI lineage: Eukaryota > Metazoa > Mollusca > Bivalvia > Ostreida > Ostreidae > Magallana > Magallana angulata. The sequence continues at coordinate 448,443 of NC_069111.1, read as the reverse complement.
TATGCCGTCTCGAAAATGTAATAACAAGTCAATCATCATCCTACATTTTATTAATACGCAATAAAACGTTTACATCAAGACAAGCGATAGACGGAAAATTCCAGAATCATTGGAGAAATTGCGCAGGAACAGGAGTCGATGAAACATATAATGAAGCATGGTGGAAGATTACCCTACCGGATCTGGCTAACATTTATAAAATCAATCTTATGTTCAGAGAAAAAAGTAAGTTAATTTATTACATGTATATTTTATCTCTAAAATTAATCAAATACTATATGCGTTTAAGGAAAGGTTAATGTGTTTACATTTGACAAGAAAACAAATAAAGGAGGGTTTTTTATCTTCTGCAATTGATATCTTAGATATGATTGCGACAATGAGAAGAGGGATTTTATGGCATTTTGACAAAACGGAGAAATAACGTCAAGGACATATGACGTTACTTCATATCGTCGTCCGAAAACTGGAAGGCATAATGTACGCTATTTTCATAGGTTTTTTACCTGATATTTTATTAATTTAACACGTTAATTTGAGTTAACTCTTTAAATCATTTTGTTAAGGTCTTCCTTTTTCTTTTTGCTTAATTTCTTTTCCTTACTATAATTTTTTTTTTAATTCGGTAACGTTTTCTCAAAAAACGCTTCAGTCTATTTTGATGAAACCGACAAGGGATAAGCGCGTGCTATGATCATTGTAACATCAGAAAAAGTTCACACAGGCTGAACGTTTTTGCTATTCTATAGATTCACATAATGAAACATATTTGCAAATGGAAATATATAACAAAGAATTATAAGTTCTGTGTCTTGCTTATATCTCTACAACTGACACTCAAATTAACTTGATCATTAGAAATACATTATTAAACAATAAAAATAGAAAAACAATAGATGTTAAGTACAACAATCCCTTATTTTGGTGTAATGAATCTGATCTTCATTATTTTCCAATTTCAATTTATGAAAAATGACAATATCAAACTTTCAACCATCTCAAAAATACATCAAACGAAAAACAAATTCAAAGCAGAGCAACACGGATCTCTAAAAGATAGAGGTAGGATCAGGGGCTCGTAACATAAAGCATGCTAAGATTTTGACCTAAGAAGGGTCATAAGTAGGACTTAGGCGCAATCTTAAGACCTACATAAGTCCTACTTATATGTATGTCTTATACCGTAACATAAAGCAAACTTAGCAACGTCTTAGCTAAGTCTTACTTTTCTTAAAAGTTAAAAACGTATTATTCATTTCTTTTGACGAATTTAAATGTACTGGTAATAAAATCAGTTTAAGGTTAATTTATTTTTTATTTATAGATACAGTGTACACGTGCATGACATCTTTGATAAGATGGGGATCGATGTAAATGTACAGACACAAAAGTTTAAGTGGCATGAGTGTAAATATATGTTCCTAAAATTTTTAAAAAGCTCGAGGCAATGGATCTCAGGCAATGCATTCAGTCTATTTTTGTTAGTTCTTTGTTTTGATGAATATTAACTAGTTGTTCTCGAAGACTGCCTGTGGCGTAATTTTGCGATGCTGTTGGAAGTTGAAAGAATAATATAGTGGATTTCTTTGTGTCGTTTGTTGAACATCTTCCCTCACCAATAAGGCAATTCACTTCTCTGAATATAATTTCTTTATTAAGTCAATATATTGGATTAAGGCAATCGTTGTCTTTATAACCACTCAAGTATTTGTTGTTGTTGTTGTCTTCAAACGCCCTTTTTATAATTTCTCAGGTTTTGCTAGTTTACATATATAGTCACAAGTACTTCTTGTAAACTTACCATTACGTGTTTCCAACCTAACCTATTCAGCAGCCCATTTGCATACTATATGGAAAATGTTACAGCTCATTACGACCATTGCTAAATAAATGTTTATATCAATTAAACCAAAACATTCATATTGGTGAATATCATAATATTGTTTGTTTAATTATGTTATAAAAACACTGTATTTACATGCTGAATTGAAATAATTATCAAATAAACTTTAAAATTTGTGTAAAACAAAATTAAGATAAACTTAAGCCACGTCTATCGGCCACCTAAGTTTTGGGTAAATTTTCCTAGCTAAGCACTCTTCTAGTTACGGACTTAAGTCTAAGAATGTACATATGTCCTACTTAAGCACTGTCTTAGACTTAAGTACCTTTTATGTTAGGAGCCCCAGGTGCCTAAGAGGAGTGAGCATCCTCTGCTGACCGGTCATACCCGCCGTGTGCTCTTTGTCGTAATCGGGAAAAATTATGGTTTAACAACTACAATGAAACACGCCAGTCAGCATGCGACCCAGTGGATGATTGTACTTGCTGACTAGGTCGTTTTATCGACCACAGAACTTATGAAAAGGTTACTTTAATCGAGACTGATGGTAGTCCTAATCAACTTGTTTGTCAGTTGCTTGCCTCGCCTTAAAAACTGTTCGTTAAAAGAGCATGTCCTTGCGTATCGATTTAACTAAAAGACAAAAACGCTAAATACTGGTGATGAATGTATACTGCTACTTATGTTCTTATTCGTTCCACTCAAACGAACATAAATAATTTATAAAATATAACACAAGCACCTTTGTTAGGATGCGAAGCGCTCTGAAGTGCATTTTACTTATTCATGAAAATACACAAATCTAAATGCATTGTTTTCTTCTTTATCTTCATTTCTACAAAATAAAACAATATTTTAACATAATATTCCGATAAACATCAAAAGCAAGGGCGGGAGGGTGGGAATTAAGTTATCTGCACTGAAAAGAGCCTTCGAATGGCTATATAACTTTCCGCGCTAACATCGGTCAGTTAAAACCCGTGCAATGAATATTTAAATGTCATCTGACAAGGTGACCAACAACTAACCAATATATTACAGGTGTAAATAAACACGAACACGAATTTTCGAACCTTTAATAAATACATATAAGTAAGGAAATTATTGAAGTAATCACGAATATTGTAAAGTTTTGCTGTTAGGTTTCCATCAATGTCCATTTCCAGTAAATTATCCAAATATGAAACAGATGACGCAGGCTCTATGGTATCTTTTAGTTCAAGTTCACTGGGGTATATCGAGTTGACGTAAGTACGGAAATAACAATTGTTAATTGATGATACTTTGGCGATAAACGTGAATGTTGAGTTGAAAGCCCGGCGAGTGAATTATATTTTCACGTACAAGTTTTTGAATACATTCTGCTTCATAAGAATACAAAAATAGGTCTACTAACAATGGCGCACAATTTGTACCCATAGGGATATCGGCCGAAGACACAGAAAGGTGATATCGACGTCGCAAGCTCAATCTATATCACTTTCTGTCTTCAAAAAATCACGGTTTAAAGGGGCATGGTCACGATTTTGGTCAAAAATTATTTTTCCGATTTTATTGTTAACAATGCTTCAGTAAGGCATTCTTAATAAGGAACTAAAATTTGACTGTCATTTGTTGAGTCATAAGCACGTTACAGAGCTTACAATTCTTTGCTATGTAAACAAAGCTTTTGTTTACATTTTTAACGTTGAAGTGAGTATTCCAGTTTTAGACCTAAAATCAACGTTTCAACATTAGTATCTGTTTATTTATGCTTAAAATGAATGAAAAGGTAGATATATCAGGATGAAAAGGATTTTTAGGGGTATATTGAGCCAATGTAAACAAAAAAAGGGCACGATCCTTGTTTACATGACAAAGACTTGTTGGTACTGCATCTTGCTTATAACTGTACGACTGACTCTAAATGCTGGGTAATCATTACATATGTATCCCTAAAGCATTGTAAATAATAAAAACAGAAAATAGAATTTGACCAAAATCGTGACCATAAAGTCACGTTCACTTTTACATTATCATTGTTTTGACGTTGCATGTGCATAACACGAAGTCACATTTTTTCCTGTTAAAATGCTTCACTAAACATAGAGAAAAAATAAACCTAGAATTGGTTTATAGCCAAAAAAATAACATTTGACAACTTTGAGATGGGTTTAATTCACCTCTGTATAAAATCTCAAAATATGCATAATTAGTCATACGCATCCTTTCCTTACAGACTCAATCATATTATTTAATACAATCTTAAGATTTAAAATATAGCAATCGTTAGATATGTCATTTTGGTTTAAAATATTTTTGCAATTTGAATTTATCTAAATCATTAATTTAAGATAAAAATTCTAGCGACTAAGTAGGCCAGTGGAAGCGAAGAAAAAATATATACTTTACTTAGAACATAAACCACCCTTTATTAGCTGATCCAACCAATATAAAAGTTATCCGCTGATCGAATATTTTTTTTCTTGTCTCTGAGCGGTCAATTGACTTTTCAATATTATGAACTTTTTTAAGCTACCCGCCATTACGGTTACTACGTCTTCATCAACAACCAAGAGATTGACATTGAAGGTCTGACCTCCCTGACTCCCGTGTACCATGAGGAGAATGAAGAGCATCCGGGTGTCCAGAACATCATCATGTTTCCTGGTGGTATCCAAGGGAAACAAATGTACATCTATCAGAACAAATCCAACCCCATAAATGATATACACGATCTGAAAAACAACGTGTTAGATATCTGTGAAGTGGAAATATGGGGTATTTTGATTTCTAATTAACTACTCTCGATTTTTTTAAATGTTAAAGCCAACCGCTATGACTATAGACTTATATCCCAAATTCTTATTGCTAATTTATTTAAACCAAGTTGATCTTTAAAATATTAGAATCGTTCAAGCCATTTTTCCTTAGAAACACAAATTTTGAAATTCTTTTTCTTGTCCTGTATGTGATATCTTTTTTTTTTATTTAGAAGGTCATTGTGACATCAACAACTTACAATTAACAGACTTACTTCAAAATTCATAACCTGAATGATTTTTCTCGGGCATTTTTTTTAAGCTTTGAGAGATTGTCTTTGAAATATTAATGAGAGATTGTCTTTGAAATATTATGATATATGAAAAGGACTTTATATGATATGGGCCTAAAATAGCCCCCTAAAATGAACATCATCATTTTATTGTAATTCTTTGTTTTCTTTGTACAGATATATATGTAATGTTTTTACATTATGTTCATTTTTATTCAAGTGCCCACTATTTAGAAATATGATATAATAAAGACAACCTTTTCCCGCCATTTTTGCATTTTTAGCATAAAACAGCTTGTTTTCAAGCAGTTTTTCTCTCAGAAAACATAAAGCGCATGCTTAAGCAAACAAAATATTTTAATCAGAGATGTAACTTGCGAAGACTAATAACTGACAAAAAAATTGTCCTGTTCAAGCATGCGCTCTATTTTTCCCATTCGTTTAAAGATAAGAAAAATGTCAATCTTTGACTGATTTTGATTGAAATATAAAAATAGCGTCACTTCTGACGTCATATACTGTAAGTGAGTGCAAATAAATTAAATAAATAGGTGAAAAGTATATTTTTTATCAACTCTTATAAAAAATAACATAACATTTTCTTGTTCCAGAAACACTTTAAAAAATGGCAAATTATGGGGGCCAATTTCAGCTCATATCATATATAGTTCTTTATAAATATTGTTAAACTATAAACTATAGCCCTAAAATGCGCAAGGGATGAAAGTTTCGTCATTTTCTTCCAGAACAGTTCCTAATTTTTGAAATATACTTGCTAAAAAGGACGTTAATTTTCTAGTTTTAAAACACAAACTTTTACTGCACCGATTTTTGAATAAAACTGTTGACTAACAAAGTCCTGTTAACAAATATTAGTTTAAAGTTCAATTATTAGTCCCCTACCGGTTTTCACCGGAGGTGACTATAGCTTTCCTCTGCGTCCGTCAGTCTGTCCGTTTGTCTATCCGTCCGTCCGTCCGTCCGTCCTTCCGTCCGTCCGTCTGTCCGTCCGTCCGTCCGTCCGCCTGTCTGTCTGTCCGTCTGTCTTTCTGTCTGTCCGCCAGTCTGTCTGTCCCACTTCATTTTTCCACAATTTTTTTCTTTATGCGTTTGAGGAATAATATGAAATTTGCTGAACAGCTTCAAAATGTCAAACTACAGATCAAGTCTTCACTTTTGTAGCGTCTGGTTGACATATTCTTGAGAAAATTAATTTGTTATATTCCAATTTTTTAATGTTCGGGTTCGCTATTCTGCATATCAGTGCATTGTTTTCACAATTTCCACAAACCGGTAGGGGACGTGTATTGCTTATGCAATACTCTCAGAATGCTTGTTGTATATGTCAACGTGCCCTGAACAAACAATGACTTATGCATCTGATTGACACTATGTGATTCCTTTTCAAGTGCTTATGTGCTAATCACTTTTATTATAGATTCTATCAAGTGATAAAATGTATCGTAGACATATCGCATATAACAAAATACAATTAAAACGGCGAGAAATTGTTTCCCTGGTTCATACCTAAATGATATGATAACTAATTCTTAATAAGTAGTTTTTTTTTCTTGAAGGTTGCTTGGACCAAAATGGTAATGAGATGAATTGTTCATGTTCTCAAAATGAAAATTTTACCGTCCTCCCGCAAGGTGGGTGAAAATGAAAAAAATGACAATAACAAACGGCGAACCATCTCAAAAATAGATAAAACGAAATACAAATTCAAAGCAGAGCAATGCGGACCTCCAAATAGATAGAGGTAGGAACAGGTGCCTAGGAGGAGTGGGCATCCTCTACTGACCGGTCACACCCGCTGTGTGCTCTTTGTTGTAATTGGAAAAAAAACGGAAAAGTCAGTAGCTAGGCAATTAGGTCCAATATCGTAGCAAATGTTGTCTTGATTGTCACGTGGTCATGTTAGTTTTCAGCAGTATGTTATGTGTCTTTATAGTCACTTGAACTAGTTTTTTGCAGTGTAATATAGGTGTTGTTTACATAGTCTATATCTAGATTACTTAGGTAAGTAATTAATTTGTACATCAAGAAATAAAGCACAAATGAAAGTTTATTTTCTGTATACTAGGCTAAAACTGTTGTTGCAACTTTTCGAAACATTATTATACTAGACATTAATAATTGTTGTGTTTTTGTTCGTGTTTAGATGACTTGTGTTTCTTGTTAACTTAAAAACTAACGGTTATTTTCCTTTTTCAGAAACATTAACATCTGTCGTTGCATGGACATCCATCAATAATCCATTGACTTTAAAGTGTGATCAAGGCAGTGTTATTTTGCAACAGTCTAAACATCAATGTGATTTTAAACCAAAGTGTGTTTTGAGATACACAAACAAATCTGTTCTGTTTTTCTGCTCAAGTAAGTTAATAAAACAATGCATTAAGATATCCATACATTAATTAGGTGACTTACTTTTCAAGCATGCACTTATACGGATACAATTCGTTTGTTAAAAGACATGCATTTCCTATTGCCTGTGCCTCTGACAATCTCAATGTTATGAATAAAAGTCCCTACTTTTTGCACACCTGAACCGAAGGTTCAAGTGAGCTTTTCTTATCACCTGTTGTTCGTCGTCCGTCCGTCTGTCCGTCCGTAATTTTTCACATTTTTGTCTTCTTCTCTAGAACCTCTCGGCCAAATTTAATCAAAATTGGTTCAAAGCATTCTTGTGGGAATGGAATTCAAAATTGCGTAAACTTTTTTTTAAAGTTAAGTAAAGAAATATATAGGAAAAATGTTTTTAAAATATTTTTTTTCAAGAATTACAATGCTACAATTTGTAAAATTAATATCCAAGCATCCTAAGATGTGTAGATTCGAATTTGTTAAACCATAACTTCGGCTCAAGAAGGTATTCAAAGTTTAGCATAAAAATCTTCTCAATAAATAAAATGCTACAATTTGTAAGATTACTATGCAACCACTCTAAGATATTGAAGATTCTATACAATCAAAACCGTGACCCCCGGACTTTTCTGGTGCTCCTGGAGGGGTTCAAAATCAAAATTCAAATATTCATGTGTAGGATTTTTTTTTTAAACTACAATGTTACAATATTATGTGCGAGATTACTATGCAAGAATTGTAAGATAGTGTATATTTTTAATTGTTAAAACTGTGACCCCCCCCCCAAACCAACCAATACTTGGGCCCAAGATTGGTTTAAGGCTAAACATAGAAGTAAAAAAAGGGGTGGGGGGATTTACCAAAATCATGACCTTGTCCCCTTAATCTGTCGTCAAATTTTATAATGTAATCACATGTATATTACAATTATTTTAAAGAGTTTCATATTTTAAAAAAATACGACATTGAATGATACAAGGAACTGTTGTTCAGGTGAGCGATGTGATTCATTGGCCTCTTGTATACAGAAATGTATTGAATATCAGTTTATATATATTGAGTTTCAGCAAGCCTAAAGAATGACACTTTCGTATTACTCTTATTTTTCTTCTTCGAGGAATTTTTTTTTCCGTTTTGACTTTCGAAGGCTGACTTGGTTTTTCTTGCATGAAACTTAGCAGGTCCACAAGATCTTGAGTAGATGCATTTTACACAATTTTAATAAAATATTAAAATTCATATTTATAAAAACTGGGTTTTTTAAATCATGTGTATGTTACACATGGGACGTCTGAATATGCAGATACATTTACTAGAGAAATACACAAAAAATCGGCAACAAATTTCGAACTTCACTTTGAAGCAGATAATTAAAATGCTAAAATAGTAATATTCTTGAATATTGATATGTAATGTGTTGTATCATATTCTACCTTACACATACATGAAAAAAATACTAAATTCTACCGTCTTGTTTTTTAACAGGACAATCTTGAAATATAAAAGATGCACGATACTTCCCTATGTATTGTGGAATATAACAAAAGTAGATTTATACAAAGGATTCATTCTAACAGAAACATGTACTCAGTATGGTACTTGTTTCTCTTTTTTAAAGAATAAAGCTTTGTAAAGCTTGTAGATATATTTGAATATATTAAAGCATCATTATTCGTGAGAATATGTTTGCGTGTGAAATCATTCGTTAGGATTTTTTTATGCTTGCATTTATAACTAAAAGATATTCTATATCAGTATAAAATAAGGTACTGTGGTTTCATTAATATTCAAGGGTATCAATTTTCGTGGATAAAGTGAAAATCACAATTTCAAGGATACGTAAATTCGTGGCCAATGACCCTTTCAATACAAAATGTTCATAGAAATTGCGTTTCAATGAACATTTAATTTCGTGGATCAACTTAACAACGAATTCCACGAAAATTGGTATTCAACGAATATTGATGAAACCACAGTAATATTTATGTCACACGTTTAGTATATGTACTAAGAATTCTTTGAAAGACTGCACTGAGCCCATCCACAATACAACAACTACTGAACTGCAACAACCCCGACCAATATATACACTGAGTGTTGGTGATAATGTTACCTACGTCTGTAAAAAAGGCCATAGACTTGTAGCGGGAAATCTTACCAGAATTTGTCAGGAAAACGGTTCATGGAGTGGAGTAGAACCGATTTGTAAACGTAATTATTTTTATTATTTGCAAATATAAAAAAAATCTTTTACAATGCTCTAATTTTGTGGAAAAAGAATTAAACATCAATTTTGAACACAATATGCAAATTTTGAAGCTTGTACGGTGGCCACGTTTAATGCTAGCACTACAGATGCACAGTATTTTCAACCAAACGGTACATTGGACGTTGGTGATAATGTCACATACACGTGTAAAAGAGGACATAGACTTGCCGCTGGAAATCTCACCAGAATTTGCCAGGAAAACGGTTCATGGAGTGGTGAAGAACCGATTTGTAAACGTAATACTTATTACTATTTGCAAATATAAAAATAAAGCATCTTTTTATGATGCTCTTATTTCTGGAAAAAGAAAGAAAACTGTGTACTTTTATTAATGAAGTATTGACCATCAAATTATTTATTATGTCAATTTGGTTATTTTTAAGCTTGTACAGTGGCCACGTTTAATGCTAGAACTACAGATGCACAGTATTTTCAACCAAACGGTACATTGGACGTTGGTGATAATGTCACATACACGTGTAAAAGAGGCCATAGACTTGCCGCTGGAAATCTTACCAGAATTTGCCAGGAAAACGGTTCATGGAGTGGTGAAGAACCGATTTGTAAACGTAATACTTATTGCTATTTGCAAATATAAAAATAAAGCATCTTTTTAAGATGCTCTTATTTCTGGAAAAAGAAAGAAAACTGTGTACTTTTACTAATGAAGTATTGACCATCAAATTATTTATTATGTCAATTTGGTTTTTTTTAAGCTTGTACGGTGGCCACATTCAATGCTAGCACTACAGACGCAGAGTATTTTCAACCAAACGACACATTGAACGTCGGTGATAATGTCACATACACGTGTAAAAGAGGACATAGACTTGCTGCTGGAAATCTCACCAGAATTTGCCAGGAAAACGGTTCATGGACGGGAGAAGAACCGTATTGCAAAAGTAATCATTTAATATTGTTTTAGATAGTTTTTAAGTGATGCTAAAGTTAGAAAATAGAAACATACTAATTATTGAACTGCCAGTTTAAATTAATACTTGTCATCATGCTCACAGAGTTATTTCATGACCTTTGCCCAAATAAATATGCTTTTCATGTTTCTAGCTAATACCAATATCAAAACAACAGACAATTATGATTCAGATATTTACCCTGATGTATATACAGATTTTTTGTGACCGACTCAGGGAACAGTTGAATATAAAAGGAAGAGCTTAACACGCAAGCTCCAAGACCAGGAAGTGTGGAGTTATTGCCCTTGAATTAACATTACTAGAGTTATAGTTCTTGCCCCAAACAATATGCTTAACTGCATGAAATAATAGGGTTTATCCATATTTGATAAACCTAATTATATGTAAGCAGCGGAAAGGACAAAAAATACTAAAAAAAATATAAAACGAATACCTATCTCAGTTCTAATGATTGAGATAAAGTGCATTATCAAGAGCATTTTTGCAATACGAATATGCATTTGTGCATAATTAAAGATTAAAGATTAAAAACAAACGAGAGGGTCATATTTTAGCTCACCTGAGCTGAAAGCTCAAGTGAGTTATTCTGATCACATTTTGTCCGTCGTCCGTCGTCCGTCTGTCCGTCCCACAGGATGAACCTCTACCATTCAGTTAACTGAATGTTGACTGAAAGGCCATTAAGTCGCCTTTCAGTTTCATTTCAGTCACATTTTAGTTGACTGAATGACAGCGGCTCATCCTGTGTCCGTCTGTAAACTTTTTACATTTTGAACTTCTTCTCTTAAACGGCCTGGACAATTTCAACTAAATTTGGCACAAATCTTTCTTATAGAAAGGTAGATATAAATTGCAGAAATGAAAGACCAATCTTTATTCAAAGCGGAGAAAGTCTTCGAAAATGTAGAAAAAGGGGGATGCATTTTTAAAATCTTCTTCTCAAGAACTGCGGAATCATTTTAAACGTAATTTAGCATAAATGATCCCTATGGAAAGGAAAAATCATGAGATAATTTTTACTCAAATTTGAGTTATTACGAATATAATAATAAAGGAAATGCGAGTTTCGATCAGATTATAACTTCGGGTTCGATATTCCATACCTCGAAAACGGGACGGTGTAAAAGTAGGTTCTTTGTTTAAGCAGCCATGTTGAATCAACGGGTCGATCTCACAAATGTTGTCCAACAGTTCGCGTGCAAAGGAAATTTTTGAAACATGCAAGATACATTGGTGCCGATTTTGTGAAGTAAATTGAGGTTGAATATTTCAATACGTTGACAGTTTTCACATTTGACGGTTTCGTTCATTTTATATTATTTATGCTTTGTTACCTAGGAAACTATCGCCTGTATTTTATAATTTTTACGTATCAATTCAAACATTAACTTCGGTAAATCAGACAGTTGACTGTGCAAATTACAGACCCTGAAACGTACTACTACACCACACGCTCGCTGCACGCTCGCTACACGCTCGCTAAACGGTTCACACGAAACGCTGAACGGTTTACACGAAACGCTGCACGCTTTGCCCGAAACGCTAAACGATTTACACGAAACGCTGAACGGTTTACACGAAACGATTCTCGCACGAAACGATTTGCTCGCTTTTCACACGCTTTGGACACGCTTTTATCCTGATCGATTCGGGTCCTCTCGGATTTTTACCCTGACTCTGTTAGTAAGAATTAATTTTAAGAAAACACGAAATAATAGAAATACTGATATTAGAAACATATATGTACATAAGTATTGAATTGATTGATTTAATTAATTTGGTACTTATATTTAAAGCAAAAAATTATTTATTCACAGAATTAGCCAAAATTATTACTTCTATAAATATATTTATTGCTCAAAAGAAATATCGATGATTCTTGTTAGTACCGTAAATAATAAATATTTCAGAGAAAAACGTTACCGTAACACAATATTCAATACCAAAAATAAAATCTGTATGATTACAAACTGATATCGGTTTTTTCAGTATTCAACGGGACTTGTTTTTTCTTCTCGCATTAATATTTTTATTGGTTTCAGAGAATACAATGTAAAAATACTAACTGTAAATAAACCTGTGATTATTTACATTGATAATTTGGTTTTCCAGTATTCGGCGGGATTTGTTTTTTCTTCTCACATTAATATTTTTATTGGTTTCAGAGAATACGATGTAAAAATACTTACTGTAAATAAACCTGTAATTATTTACATTGATAATTTTGAAAGTTGTGTAAAATCTAATTTGTCACATAAGTTAGAAAAATGCTATAAAACAACCGACTAATTTTTTTTTATGTCGAATCATTCGCGTAAATAAATGTTCCGTAAATAATATCACAGAGAAAAAGCAATAGATTAAACACTAAAGAAAGTTGTCATTTCTATTTCGGATTTCGAAAAGAACAAAAAATAAAAAATGATTTAGATTTTTGTCTTAATATTCGTATACATAACCGGCACCCCGCATAACGGCGTAGAATATATCTATCATAATCTATTTGAATTTAGTACCATGCATATAGATTCCCATAATAATTAATTGCATGTGTACATTTTAGGAAAATTTCAGTGTGTTAATTACTTGTTGTTTTCCGTTATCAGTGTTTAAATAATTAAAATAATAACTTGTAGAAATATTTTTAATCGGGATTCAAAAGAATTTACTTCCCGCATTTCATAGAAATGAACGGTATATTTTCTTTCTATGTTTACATTTAATTTTGTTCAAATTAATGTTACATGTAAATAATCGATCATTGACATTGTGTGCATCAACAAATACTGATTCCGACTACCTTGAAGTCATTAAATTTCTATTGGCTATTGACAAAAAAAAGAGACGCGTGACCATCCAATGAAAACGAATACACAGAGTTTGATTGACAGGTTCAGCCAGGTGCAGGTCTTACCCGATGTCCGAGGTTATGTGTACTGGTTGTACACAGCCGAATAGTCTCAGTGACTAGTCTTCTTTCAATACGCGTACTTTTCTTTTGTTTGTTAAAAATTATTTCAATTTTGTAAAAAGATAAGTATATCATTTCTTATAGATTTTTTTCACGAGAATATCTCAAAGGAGTTTTGCCAATCAGTTTAAAGTAATGTTTAACACGAGCGCTATTTTAAAACAATTAAATTTTCAGAGAGTTCCGAATGAAATCTGATGAACGTTTCACACGGTTCTCGCACGCTTTGCCCGAAACGATTTACACGCTTTGCCCGAAACGCTGCACGCTTTGCCCGAAACGCTAAACGGTTTACACGAAACGCTTCACGATTCACACGAAACGCTAAACGGTTTACACGAAACGCTAAACGGTTTACACGAAACGTTTCTCGCACGAAAGTCGCACGCTTTTTTGGTGTAGTAGTACGTTTCAGGGTCTGTAAGCAAAATCTGGTGTATTAACAAAGTACTAAAATACAATTCATTCACTTGGTAATTCGTACGTATGCCCTTTTGCGTAATGGATTAATGCAATAGGTTTTAATTTGTTGAGATGCTCAGCATTTTCTCGAGTTTATTCAGTTTAAACAGAGTTTAATATCGCTGATATATATATATATATATATATATATATATATATATATATATATATATATATATATATATATATATATATATATATATATATATGATTCTTTTTGAAAAATAAATTGTGTTCTTTGTTTAAGTGCATGTCTCTTCTGTTTAATCGTATACAATTTCTTTTTACAAACCATATTTGAGTGTTAGGCTTCAAATTATAAGCAAGATACAGAGCTGTGTACAAAGATATGAAGCCATTTTTTGTTTACATTTTAATGTTGAATAGGAAATACCAAGTGAAAAATCTAGCAAAATTGTGAGCTCTGAATCTTGCTTACAATTTTACGACTGACGCTGAAATTTTGGTTGATCATTAGAAATGTCTCACTAAAATTTAAATACTTGTACAAAAAATTTAAAAGATGATATACTGTTACTTTCTGGGGCCCCCTCTTTATACGGTGAATTTTATGAATTCCACATTAATTTTGATAGTTTTTCAGACACGATTAAATAAAACCGACACCGTTAAAACAGTTTCCATAGTTCTGACACATTTTGTTACGGGGATAAAGGCATTATAGCTATTCCTAAGAAAATATTACAGCGTAAAATCATCCTGGTTTGTAGCCATTTGTTGTTTTTTAATAAAAATGAAAATAATGGGTGGGTCGTAGTAAAATAGTGAAATGCTTACAATACATTAACTATAATAACTCTTTTGCATGTCACGGGATATTTTTCATTCGAGTGTATTCATCATGCAATCGAGTAAGGTTAAAAAGTCACGGGAGTTTACGCCAGGTAAACAACAGTCGTTCATAATGGGGAAGACCAATTAATTTTTTAAATTTGAGGAATTGATTGTATAAATCTTTTTCCCATATAGTTCATTCCACTAACTGGTATAATATCAAACAATAAATATTATAATAAATAGAAGTGAACGAAAATATAAGGAATTTGAAGTTAACAGTGTACCCCTATTAAAAGTTTAGTTTTATGTCTTGGATAGGATTTTCTTATTTTTGGTAAAAATGGTATTTCATAAAGGTAAAATATTAAGTGTATGCAAAAATATGTTTAAAATTCGAATACTTTACAATATTCATTTCTTGTTATTCTACCGAGGGGCCATATGGTACAATATCCTTTGAACGCCCATATAAAGTCATTGTTGCCCAGGTGAGCGATGTGGCTCCATGGGCCTTTTGTTTCTGCAATACTCGCTTCGTATCCGTATGAACCATTCAAGAAATAGTCTTATTAGCTACACACTTCCATTCTAAAAGATAACAACTTACTAAAAATTGATCTTGACATTTTCATGGGTCAGATATGATATATGTAATATTTAATACATTTATTTTAGGGTGCAAATGCTCTTGTAAAAGATTAGCGTCACAGAATTTCATCAAAGATCCAATTGTCCTCCAACAGAGAATTGAGAAAATCAAAAAATTCCTGGCGGTGAATAGATCGGAGTTGTCTGCCTTTAAGAGGAAGAAGATATCAAGCTATGACGGACGTGCCTCCTCTACAGGAATAGGGATGGCTCTGGGGGTAGGGGTGATAACTTTTGTTATTGGCGCCATTGTATGTAGTGATCTTCTCACGTGCCGGGCAAGAAGAGGAAGAAGAGCGCCCCGTAAAGCGTGACTTTGCGTACCGTGGAACACCTTACGAAGTGGAACAGGCACTGAAGCTTATTTTTTCAAAGTTTTTTTTAATTTTTTTTCTATATCAAAATATGTATTGTTGATTACGTGAAATAATCTTTCTTTGGTTAGATTATTGTTTAATTGATCTTTTACATTTTAAAACATGTATGATATACGAGTATATCTCTGGTACGATATTTTCAGCTACATGAATTACATTTCGTCATTGATAAAAATAACATAACAGAATATTTGAGCAGTCATAAACACAGCTATTCATATTTATTTTTGATTTGAGCGTTTTTATTGCAAATATTTTATACAATGGGATTAGGAAGCACAAATTCTTAAAACTTCTTCGACCTCTCTCTAAAATTTCTTTTGGAAGCACACACATTAAAAATAAACATAAGAACTCTGGCTAAGCCACTGCTAAAGTTAAATCTCATAGATAACCTCGATGTATCACAAATGGAACAAAATAATATCGCATCCGGCTAAAGCACTCTACACGTCATCGTCTGCTGATGTGACGTCATTAGACGGTCGTGTAGAGGAAAGAGTCGATGATAACCGTTCGAGATCTGTTCTACACCTCTCTAATCTTCGACTTTCTAGATTTCGCCATCTTTGATTAAGCTCTCTCATTTTCTTGGCCGACTTTAATCTGAAAAAGAGGGTTTAAATAATTCAGAAATTATGTATCTCATTTACAGGTAAAGTTCCAACTACTATCTGGTACAAGTGATATAATTGATTCTGTTATTAGATGCCATCAGGCTCATTTTTACATTATTGACAGATAATTGATATGGTGTTATAAGATGTCGTCGGGTTTAATTCAAATCATCGACGATCTATTAATATTGTATAGAATATCTCAATTGAGCGGTTTATAAAATGAATTAATAATCGGCATTATCATTAAGAGCTCAGTTGTATTCATCTTCATGATCGGTAGCAAGATATGCTTTATTGATTAATGCACTGTTTCATAAGTCAATGATTCCTGGTATTTCTGTTATTCCGTATTGACACGAGAGAACAACACAGCTAGTTATGTTTATGATAAAGATTTCAACATCGTGGTCTGACCTCCGATCCCGTGACGTCACTTCCCGTATCTTTGTTTCCGACTTCTTTTTTTGGAAAAATTCGCTCCATTTTTGCTCCTCTTGTTGCTCCTTCGGAGAGAGGAGATCTTCATCCTCAACCAGAATATGTGGAACTCGGGCCATACCTTCAGAATGGCTGAAACAGACAATAGATTAAGCATGTTTCCTTGAAAAAAATTTTTTGGATAAACCTTAATATACTAGGAATCCGTTGACATATATTCAGTATACATACCACCTTAATTATTTTAATCTTTCAAACCACTGTATTATCTAACGTTATCATTTAATGCAATTTTAACAAACTAATTTTAAGAACATGTCATGTCAATCATATCTCATTAGTACATTTTTGAGCCAATTGTTTCGATTTTTTTTTAATTTATTTGTGTTTGTTAAAACGGTATTTTATTACATGTAAAATGCACACTTTTAGAATGACTACTGAGCTAAAAGCTTTTTTTAAATATATTTTGTATGTGATTTTTTTTATTATAGTCTAAAATACATATTACTAGAACAAAATATTAGCAATTTGGCCCCATTCATGTCATTTCTATTGTATCCGTTGTGTTGGAATTATTGAAGTTGACATAAATTCAGAAGCATTGGTGGAGCCCGTAGATTTTTTAAACAATGTCTAAATATGAATAGTATGAAAGTTCATTTTCGAGCAAACAAATATATACTTATACTTCTTTTTTTTTAAATGTGCTTTAAATGTTGATGTAAAAGTATTTTATTATATCAGCTTTTAAGACGTGCTATCTCGAGTTAGAACTTTTAAAATGATCTAATTTTTAGGTCTTAAAGAGACAGTACAGCGCATCTTATCAAAAAACCGACTTGAAAAAATTTTCCGATCGGGTTCGGTATTTTTGTACTACTCATGAATGTATAAACTTTCAGAAAATTACAAAGTTCTCCATGCAATAAATCTAATTATTTCATTAAAATTAATAATTATGTATAACCTATCACATAAATACATCGCAACGTGTTCGGAGTTCAGCCTTCTATACTATTACGCATGCGTATTTAATGTAAACAAAACACATGCAGGGCTCGCGAAGAATCTCCTGGACAGGTTTGTTGATAAAAATATGTCTTTTCTACTTCTCATAGGTAATAACTGTTCAAAGTTTTTAAAATAACCACAATTATTATTTTGTAAGCATGTATTTTTCGTGTTTATCATAGGAGTTGCTACAACCTAAATCTATTTTTATAAATGAGGCCCCTTGAGGGGTTATTTGACATATTTATGTCTATTCACTTTAAAATGAACCTAAATTAGTAAACCATTTGTGAATTATCGAGTAAGTAAGGATATGTTTCATTTAGAGAATCGCTTAAACCTCGTTTTCCATGATGACCGTAGTCGGGCGAAGATCTTATAGTTTTCAGCATGTGTCAATTACTGTCATTCGAAGTCCACGTTGTACAAATAAACGATATAAGATTATTCAGGTTTGTACGACCCTTGAATTTCCGGAATCTCATAATTACGGTAATTAAGTATGTGAAAGGGATTTTCGTGTATTTCAACTATTACAATAATAAGTTATTTCTTATTTCATAACTTTACAATAGGTAAATCTGAAGTTATTCACACATGTGTTTTCAGCTGTACTGTCTCTTTAAGTACTCGAGGGCTGATTCGTCATGGCCATTGTTAGACTGTATTGGTCTCCTTTGGAAGAAGAGCTCTGTATAAAAATATATGAAAATACTTAAATTGAAAAGAAATAGTCTATAGCTTAATATATCACATTTCAAAAATAATGTAGATTGAATGTGTAGCTTGTTGACGATCCAGTCTCCTGAGTGATTTATAAGACAAATCTCAATAAATATGTTATGACTGTAGTGGTGTACTTTTGTGTCTTTTATTTGATCTGTAATATTTTAAGTATAGCAGATATCAAAATTAGTTGTAATATTTTGTTTACACACATGTATGCACTATCTGTTTAGGGTTTTGAGACAATACAATATTGTTACAAGTTTTATAAACTAGCGATGAATTACATGTATATGCTTTCAGGATTTCTTTCATTGTAAATGTCATGCAGCCAACCCATGGTTCACGAATTTAAATGCCCTTTCAGGCACGTAGCATCGTTTTTAAAAATGTGTGTGAGGTGGTGGGGAGGCAGACTCATAAAAAAAATCTTGAACAAAATAAATGGGGGAAGGGGAACTGCCAAAAATAATAGAAATCCTAATCCGGAAGGGGAGATGTATTACACCTATAACTTTGATTTTCCTGTTCTTTTTCTTGTATTTACTTTAATTTTTCTCTCGGTCTCAAAAAAGGGCCCAACTGTTTGATAATTCACTTTTTAATATGTAGATTTAAGAAACATTATTTGCAACGACAAGTTGCTGAGCCCCCCCCCCCCCCACTCCCATCCCCGGCCCCCACTGATGCTATGTGTCTGCCTTTGACAACTTTCAACACTTGGTCATCACATCCATTAGGGTACCGTATGTGGTCCTGATTAACCTTTCTGCACATTGCTCATTAAAGATGTATACAGCGCAAATAAATCAATGCATCACTGTTTATTTTGTACTCTTTACAAATCAATATGCACTTCCGGTCAGCTTGCTGCGATCATTGTGAATTGGTGACCGTCATCTGTTTATATTTGAACGACTGTTTCTCAGAAACTACTCATGTTTTTTCTACTATATTAGGTGTGTAACATCTGCAGGTGGAGGGAAACATAGATTAACCCTTCCTTGTCATTATAATTAGACGAGCTTACCTTGGGTCGTACTCCCACTATATATTCCTATTGTAAATGTGAGACCGAAATCTAAAGTGAGCTCGTCTAACTATTATGACCCCAGAGCCTGATCTACAGCTGGATATCCGTCCAATATAGAATGAATTCATTAAATATTAAAACAACGAAACCATATTTCACCTCTGGGTTTTTTAAGTCAGTAGACTTTTTTAATTGAGCCGGTTTTTTTACCAAGTGAGGTATTAATTATTAGAACTCACTGAACCCATTTCCTTCTGTCAAATTAAACAAAGCGCCTCGAAAATTCTTTTTATTTTGTTTAAAGATTTTATGAATACCATAATTAAAAACAAATGTTGTCAAGACATAAGTGTCATGTATAACTTTCCAGTTCTGAGGAGGGCAAACAGTGAGATAGTTTATTTAGAATTAAAATGTTTAAAATCCTTTTAGAAACCTTGCAAATGCAAGTGAATGGGTCTTATACATAAAGTTACAAATGTAACAAAAGGCAACAAAATTGACAGGGTATTTACATCGCCTTGATTTCATTGATTACCGTCATATGTGTGATAGTTTTGGCTTGATCACACAGAGACTTCACAATCGCCGTGCAACAGTTTTATATGATTTCGATGCTATTACAAAAACTATTGTGAACGCAAAGTTTTTCAATATTGAACTAACAAATGACCCCTTCTCTCTCTCTCTCTCTCTCTCTCTCTCTCTCTCTCTCTCTCTCTCTCTCTCTCTCTGTAATACTAATCTGTTTAATTCTCTCATTTCATGATCCTCTTGTCTATTCGCTCGTTACAATGTACTTTGAAATTCCAACAACTAGCTAAAATATACAACAAAGTCAGGTTATAATTCTCCTCCCAATAAAACTTTTCTTTGATTAATGTCCGTATTTTGTCTACATGGTCTATCCAATCCATCAATTAAAACCCATCTACACGGCTTCTGTATGTAATGTTTTTTACATGTTAGGCTTATATTTTAAGTTTTATTTTCACTGCTGATCATAAATTTATAAAAGAAACGTGAAAAAAAAATTTCAATCTTTTCTAGTACATGTACATGTCTATCACTTGAAATTAAATTATTTTATTGATTCAAATTATTTAAGGAATGTACATTTGTTACATATGTTCAGAAAAGTGCCTTCTGCAAAAACAATTTGGTGGAGGCAGCCTCCTTCCCCACACTGATGCTGCGTGCCCGTAATCTGTACACATAGTGTGCTCTGAAGTATTCTCATGATCCCATTTTGGACTTGTCGAAATCCGCGTGAAAAACTATGAATGAGTTTTATGGCGCAAAGTCCTGCTTCACTTTTCACGCAACGGCTGAGATCTCGATCCGATGATTTGAATAAACTCATTCGTTGGTATAAATCCATGGTGAGGGGGTCAAATGAATTTGTTGACATTTGTTTTGTAACAAATACATATGTAATACTTTGGATCGAATGTTTTGGAAGAAATTATTGAACTAACACACACACTTGACTAGTAATTGTTTAATTTAGTGATGTACATTTATAAAGACACGCGAGTTATGTACCCTTTTCAAGATAAATGCAATCGTCCAAACTGATCGAAAATCGGTCACATCCCGCTTCGGCAATTTATTTCCTCCGTTTAATATTCCAGTCATATGAATATATATTTGTTTAAATCCATTTTTTCTATTGTCAACATCCTTACTGGTGTAGCAAATATATCTTCATCACCTGCCCCTGTTGTGTTTGTTCAGCAGTTGATTCGATACGCAAGGGCATGCTCTGTATATTAACATTTTTTGAAACTAAGTAAGCTACTGAAAAAAAAACAGGTTGATAAAACAATATTATCCACAGCATCGATTAAAGTCATCATTTGTGAGTTCAATGGTCGATACAGCAACCTTGTCAGCAAGTACAATCTTAAGCTAGGTCGTATGCTGACTGACGTTTTTCATACTTAATGTTAGGCTATATATGTCCCTGGTCAGTAGAGGTCACTCTTCCAAGGCACCTAATATTGCCTCTAATTTTTGTAGAGGCCCATGGTTGCTCTGGTTTTGTTTTGCAATTTTTCCTTTGGACTTTTGATTTATTTGAACACTTCATTATTGTACCATTTCACCTTGCTGATAGCCAGATTTTAAACGAAAAATTTAGATATTTTTGTTGTCGTGTGTATTCCTACGCCATAGTTTGATTTGCAAAGCTTCATATAAAGGGCAGACTATCCAATTTAAATACAGAACCAGTACTGGAGTAGACTAAACTAATCATTAAAAATTGCTTTCTGATACAAGTTTTCAGAAATATTGCGATTTCTGATACACAATATATCGTTGAGTTTAATGACACTGGTTATATCATTATCATTAATTATTACACAACATGATTTATATGGGGTTTTCCTCTATAGCCCAAATTTCTTGTAGGTAAAGCCCGAGAATTCACATTAAAACAATACAGCTTAGAAACTACTTGCAATGCGAAATTACATATTGTTAATCATCAAGAAAAAATTAATTAACAAAATGAACTTTTAGCACTTAAGAGTATTGATTCTAGATTTGTCACTCCAAATAAAGCTTAGGAGATTCAATGATAAGATTTCTAACTAATAACTCTTTGACCATATTTTCTGTTAACATAATTATGTTTTTAATAGTTTTTTCCGGTTTATTGGTATGTTTTAATCTCACACACATCGGACAACAATAGCGAATGAAATGTTTATTTTATTAAAAAAGCTTCTCTTATACCCCTATCATAATTATATATCTTATCTATTACGTCATGTATATTAATTAGTTTTCCATTAAACTAAATTCTTAAGCAATATATGGACCTGTTATAAAAGGTTTATTTTTAACTCTCCTGGTAACTACTTGTCAATACAATGTACTTTTAATTGGAAAGAAAAACAATAGCATGCCCCAAAACTGAAGACAAAAGACGGCATCAGTAGTTTCTTTAATTTTATATAATATAGTCAGCGTTACGTTCAGTTATGTCAAGATTTAATCGAATCGAATAATCGAATACACACAGTGAAGAATTTCTGCTGAAATAATATGTAATTAAAAGTATTTATATTCAGAAGAATCTTTTGCAAAGTCAGATCATCCACTTGTACGTAATGTAATCAGGAGGACAAAAATAATAAAAAAAAAAATAATTGTTTAATGTTACCATCTCAAACTTTAACGATTTCCTGATTTGAAATTTGCGCTGGTGTCAACTTTGTGCTGGTCGTTTTATTTCATCAATATTAGCATACGCAATAGCAAGGGTGATCACTAATGACCTGTTTAAAGAACAGTATATAACCAGGATTATTGTCTCATTTATTTGATACTAAACAAAATATTTCTAAGAAATTCTTTTTTGAAGAAAAACGATGCATGGTTTCGGAATCATTAATAGAAAATCGTATTTGTGGTAGTGGATTGTACAACAAAGGTTTAGATAGTCGAACTCCTGGTTGTTATTACATAATAAAGAAACTTTAACGATATCACACAAAAGTATTTAACGAAACTGTTTGATGCAAGCGTTAAAAGAACAACCGAAGAAAATTGATTCTTTTCTAAATGGATTATTGACACATACCGCATTGTTTATGTTTATGTTAATATTTTCCATTTGAAGCAATCTACAACTGGAGTTATTTTGAAGTTCACAATATTCCGCTCAGTCTTGTCTACTGAGTATTTCCAATCCACGTACAAGGGTTGAATTGAAAGTAATATCACACTATGCACTGCGTTTCACACTGGTGCTGTATCGATTAAAATGATTCATCAAAACTCAAATTCGAATTAAAATTTTAATCAAATTTCGTTGATCACTTAACAAGATATTGATGTTTATAGCATGATATAAATGTGACATCATCGCGTTTTTAAGGTCTGTATTTATGAATTATCCACATGCTTCAAAATTTGAAAAAAGTCCCAAACAACACAATATTTTAAAAGAGATATATTATAAACTTTTTCTAGCTGTTTCGAAAAATTGGGGACCGTTACGTTCATTTCGGATATCTACACAATGCGTTTTGTCTTTAGATCATCGTATAAAAAGGCTGGACATGCGAATAATGAATCTATGATTCTTTTGCTTCGATAGATAGAAATCACTAGAAAATGTACTGGAATTGATATATATCAGCCTAAAATTGAGAGCGAGTGAGCAGGGTACCCTTAACGTGGTTCCAATACCTATTAAAAGCATATGTCATGTTGATATATAATTTAGGTAAATAGAAGACATACGTTCTGAAGGAAAGTTAAAGTTGGGTCCTTACGTCTATGGGTATAATATAAAGCTACGTTCATGACTTCTCAAATAGACCTCGACAAACTGATCACGCATTAAATAATCCATCGATTACAAAAAGATTTATGAGTTACTGAATGAAAAAATGATTTAAAAATGTAAAATAGAGCATCGTGGCAAAATTTATATAGAGTATTAAATTACAAAATACCAGAACGCCAAAATTCTACAAATGACGTCGCTAGCGTGCGGCGACTATCCTCACCTCACGCTCTACAAATATATAATTTTCAGAAATCTTTATAAAAATGCATTAAAGTTTTCAGATCTGAATTAAAATAAGTAGAAATCTTCAAGCAAGAGTTTTTGTCAATTTACGCGGATTTTTCACGATTTTATCGCATCTGTGACATTACCTTTGGATCAACCGCCGCATTTTACAAATATACCAAAAAGAAACAGTTTAAGTCGTTGTTTTGATTAATTAAATATAACGTCCGATACCTTTTAATGCACTTTTCATATCTATTCTGCATGCATGAAAATAATCACTAATTGTGTTTAAAGTTCTTATACACGATTTTAGCTCAAGTTTAAAATTTTGATGATTATAATAATTAACAAGGGCTTCTCAACTGTTTGACCAAAATCTGAGAGTCAAATGAAATGTTACAATTGGGATATTTTGTTTATCTATAAGTGTACAAAGGATTTAAAACTATTGTGGTGTCAGTACCAAACATTATCATTATTGACAAAACGGAAAAAAAATCCAAAATTATTTTTCATCCCTATCAGAATCATGTCGCAATCAAAATAACCAAACTATGTATTTGAAATATGTTGGTCATTTTGTGTTATCAGTTGCTTTCAACTGAGAAGGCGAGTATAAAAACAAAATATGATTTAGCAACATGACTTCTTAAACAATCTAAAGCAGCACTTATACATATTTTATTTTATTTTTTGGCAAACTTCCTTCTAGAAAAAAATATCACGTTTACAAGTACATCTTATTATCATATTTACTTTCAAATCATAAAAAGCAAGCAATTATTTGTTGAATAATTGTGATAAATAAAAAAAGAATCAGAACATATCGGTGAAAAAGGGAAAAAAAATCTTCTTTCATTTTCATTTCCTTATTTTCTGATTTTAAAGCCGTCAAAGGGTGTATTAAAGCACGTCAGCGTAAATGTACAGATTATTATCTCTTCTGCCAACATAGTGCTTGTTAAAAAAATAACTTTTGCAGATAAACTCTAAACGATTACACTTCTATTAATATTCTTAGACGGGAACTTTGCAGAATGATACTGCATGTAATCAATTTCTGAAGCTCAAACGTTTAATATATATACGGCATTGTTGTTGTTTTTTTTATAAAGTTAAAACATTAATGAAAAACGTACGATACTGGCTGTGAATCCATAAACTGATTAGACCAAAAATCGATATGCATTTGAATACAGTTCAACACGATATTTATGCTGCAATAACAATTCAGAATTAATTATTAAAAAACGAATGTAACCATATCAATATAACCATATGTTCTTTTTAATCAATCTGATGAGATGCTAACCAATAATATCTCCACAGTTTAAGGATTCACTGGTGATTATGCCAAGAATTTTTCAGGAGATGTTTTCCAATGTGGCATTTTTTGGAGTTCTTTATTGTAAGTATTATTCATGTACTAAATTATATCTTTAAAAATTTCCTAAAGTACTTCCAAAGTTTGCTTTTTTCTTACTTTATTTAGACTATTTACTTTCTATTTGTGTGCGGCGCTTGGAAATAAATACATGAAAAGTTTTGTTTTAAAATGTTAACTCTTTTCTTAAGCGATATAAGCAATAGAAAGAAATATATTTAGTATATGTACGTGAAATACTCTGGCTAACCATTGAGACAAACACATATGCATACAATCCAGTCCATCACATGGTCCCCGTGTGTAGCTTATATACACATAGGCATACCTTGAATGTTTAGAGTATATGTCAGTAATCACAATATATTTATTAGATGTCTAAGTTGTGATGTACATTTCGATGATTTTAGGAGCATTGTAATATATTCATATCTATTAATTAAAAAATTCTCTACATAATGTCTAACACTATGCGAGGTCTTAATTTTCTTCTAAAATCTTCATAACATCTAATTATAAAATTTGTAAATTCTATAAGCAACATAATATATAATATTTATGAAGATTTATTTTTATAATTTAAATCTATAGTTATGCGTTTCCACACAATATCTAATTGCATAATCGTAGATAGTTTCAACCATATATCTTTGACATTTTCACATTAAAAAATTAGATGTGATTTCTGTTTTACATAGCTGTTTTAAATGGTCAACGAAACTTTGATTGCGGGTGATCAAGTTTTTAGCGAGATCCGGAACTTTCAATCCTCCTTGGTATGTTTCTCGCTCTTATTTTGTCAACATGAGTATTATCAAAATGGAAAAACATAAAGTTATATATACCGTATTTAATGTTGTGTTTTCTATGTTGGAAACCAGACATTGATTTGTAGAAAGAAAACATCGTGACAAATACATTGGTTATTCATTTGAAGGGACATGGTCACAATTTTGGTCATTTTTTTTAATTTTCGATTTTGATGTTTACAATGCTTCTGTAAGGCATGT
This sequence comes from Magallana angulata, assembly GCF_025612915.1. Taxonomy (NCBI): domain Eukaryota; kingdom Metazoa; phylum Mollusca; class Bivalvia; order Ostreida; family Ostreidae; genus Magallana; species Magallana angulata. The sequence continues at coordinate 421,977 of NC_069111.1, read as the reverse complement.
TTAATAGGCAACCAAAATTTGAGTGCCATTTGATGAGTCATAAGCGAGTTACAGAACTTACAATTCTTCGCTATGTAAACAAAGCATTTGTTTACATTTTGAATGCTGAAGTGAAAATTCCAGTTTTAGACCTAAAATGAATGTGTTAATCTTTAGGAACTGTCTATTTATGCTTAAAATGAATAATTAGATAGACAAACCAGCTTTAAAAAGAATTTTTACTGGTATATTAACCCTATGTACACGTGTAAACAAAAACAGGGCACGAGCCTTGTTTACATAACGAAGAATGGTAAGCCCTGTATCTTGCTTAAAACTCAACGACTGGCACCCAAATTTTATTTGATCATTAGAAATGCATTCCTAAAGCATTGCATATAATAAAAACAGAAAAAAAAATTGAGCAAAATCGTGACCATGCCGCTTTAAATTAATGTAATACAGTGGGTATTTTATGTATGGAGAAAATGTTTAATGCACATTTATAAACGATTTACGTCTGTGCATATCTGCGCATATTTGCAGGAAAAGTAACAACGAAGAAAGCCTAAGGGAAAATACATATAGGAAAGTTGTCTGTTTACCAAATAGTGAAAAAAAAATTCGACTTTGAATAACATTAATTGTTGTTTTTTTTTCTTTACGAAAGAATAAATATTAACAATACCAATAACCATTCATTCTATTGTAAAGAAATAAACATATAGACAACTGAGTTTTCATAAGTGATCAGACAATGACTATTTTAGACCGTTAATGTCACCCCTTTTGGAGGCCTCCCGGCTAAAAAAAATCTTTCTGTTTTTTGTCTGATATCTGTAAATATTCAAAGTTTTAGTATGGTCTAAATATCGTTTTCGATTGCATTTGTGGTATGTTTGTCTTAGATTGTGCATCATGATGTTTTTTGATTCATATGTCTCGTGTATGCAGACATTTGAATAATAGATGACCTTTTGGCTCTTTAGTTTCATGCCAACATGAATGTAGTTTATATCTTATATGTTTAATATAAAAAGTCGAACACTTGCGCGCAGTTATCTACGCAAAATTTGGAACTGAAAATTTACAATGTTTGTTTTTATTATGAGATTTATTAAAATCTTATACTATTCGTTTTCATCAATTTCTATAAATATATGTTTTACATTCATTGGGTATTGGCGACCGACAATAATATTAAGTGTAAAATTTGTTGATACCTTTGGCTTTTTAAAAACAAATTTGTTATCACAAATTTCTTTTATGGGTTCTTTTAATGCAACGCTTTCGTTTCAAGTGATGATATGATACCATTGTAAATGAAAAAAAACTTTATATGAATATAAAACATTTCTTGAAATTTTGCAAATAAAATAAAATTTGCATCGTCTTTAATCAGATTTTTGATTATGAAGATTCCAATAAGGTTTACAAACACGTTTTGTATTGATTGATATTTCGTTCTTGTGCCGTAGTCGATGGCTTAGAATTTTATGATAGGGCTGGGTAGGGTGCTACATAATTTCGCTTCTAGCGTGTAATACGGTTTGCTAAAGACGGTAAGAATATTGCACCTGAGTCGACAAGCTTTCTTTACAAATGAGCATTATATACGAAGTGTCTTATATCTTAAAATTTTCAATGTGGACCAACATTGCGGGTCCAAACATGTTAAACCCGCGTAAGTTTTAAACTGTGTTTGTAAAGCAAAATATAAACTGAGCTTTTACACTCCTCTCCCACCAACATTTTTTGGCGGATTTTATTAACAGCCACATATGAAAATAATTTATTCTATAAAAATGTTTAAAATGTTTTGTTTTTTAATCGAGAAGGATAACTTGCTCTATTAAAATTATTGAAGCATAGTCACGAAGCAATTTTTCTCAGAGAAGGAACTTTTGCTATAATATGATTTGCATTCACTTCGTTTCGTTACCTGTATATTTTGATTCTTAGCAAAAAGGTTGAACATAAATGTCCAATGTTCAAAGTTTTTTTTCTAGAATTAATTTTATTTTGTTTAATTTAAATATTGTCATCGAATATAAAGAAAATAAACAAAAACGGTAAAGCACAAATTGTAATGATATATAATTTTTGAAAAAAAGCATTTTAAGAACAAAACATTATAAGCGTTAAATATGGCATTTAATGAATCGATATTGTGAAAACTGACTCGAATATGTTAAATTGTCCCGTGTTATATTTAAACATTTGTTTTTAATATTTAGTGGTTGGTATGAAAAGATGTCAAAAATACCAATACAATTGTTGCTTTTTTTGCATTGATGACGTTTTTCCAATGGTATGTAGACCACGGTTTTAAACAGGCAGGCATTCATTCGGAATGGTAAGTCTAAAAGCAAACATGTATATCCGTATAAAAATTGACCTTTATAACGTAAAATTAAACTGATTATCTTTATTGATAATTTAGACACTTATCATACAAGTTTCTTTACGATAAGTGTATAGCTGGTTTATCAGTAAAAAAAGAGAACCGTAAACATAATTAGCACATACTTGTAATTAAAAGGTTTATTCCTCTTAATATACACAGTTTAAAACATATTGATTTGCCTTCGCATCAAAATCATTATTTTTGTAGAAAATAATGAAAATTGATGCCACATGTCCTTTCACGTATCTGTAAAGTTTCAATCCACTGATACTTTGAGTCATTCAGTGTTGGTATCAATGTGTTAAACATATGTTTGAAGCTTGTAAAGATAAATATGCTGAGTAAATATTGATTCTCGTAGTTGCATTTGAGCCAGATATATTTCTTTTTTTAGCTTTTTTGAGTGACCAAACCTCAAAGCTAATTACTTGAATCTTAATCACAAAAAACCCCACATGAGATTGGATTTTTTAAATGTTTCCGTTCAACTGTGTAACATATAAGCATCGAAAAATGATAAGCAACAACCTATTAAAGCGTGTTCAAGATATGAAAGGACCCAGCGATTCGGACATACTATGAACGGGAACATTGAACCAATTACTCGTGACTCAAAGCACTTACAGTTGATATACCCCTTCTTTTACCACGGCTCAAAATTTTTGATTTGCAGGAAAAAAAATGTAAAATCAATCAATCCTGATAAATTAAAGATATCAAAATATAATTAATAATTTGGTTAGCTCCAGATATCAAACCAGCAGAGATAAAATTATTACTATTCGCGTATATCTGCTTCTTGTTGTGTGTTCAGGAATACATGGATGACGTCAACCCTTTCTTGATTAGTTAAAGAATGAAATAGTCCAACGAGACCTACAAACTCTTCCAATTCTTACTATTTAATGAAGTGTTTCTCGTATGTGAAATGTAAATCTAAACAAAAGAGTGTTTGACAATTAATCAAAAATACAAAATGTGCTCATTTCTTCCCTCATGGTTTCCTAAATGCAATGATTGGACTTAAATTTTCATACATTGGGCATTAGTGTTCAAAAAGTATTCCATTAAGGGAGTCAGAAAGGTTCCGGTTCCCCAATAGGATGTTTATTTCCCGAAGCCAAGTTATAACGTCAAAACAAATCAAATTAAATTGTACACGCGTCGGACAGTGACGTAAGAAAGTTATGTTTTTACATAATTTTTACAAGTTCAAATAAAACGTGTCTACGCCCTTTCTAAGAGAGAGAGATAGATAGAGAGAGAGAGAGAGAGAGAGAGAGAGAGAGAGGGGGGGGGTTGGATGGACAGACAAAAAGGTAGGGGTTTATAGTCTTATTAGATAAATTGCCTGGCACGACTTCTAAACATTACCCCCTGGCGATTCCCGTACAATTCATATCATTCTCAACACCCGGGTGGGCATACAAGAGCTGCTTAATTACGGCGCTAATGCTTTTTTCATTCACATATATAGATAGCTCGTCTCATATGCCAGGTACTCAGGTACTAACCCCAGGGTGGAGATATTGCACAAGTAAAGTAACTTGCCTAATGTTACAATGTAACCGCGAAAGCGACATACCGGACTCGAACCCGGGGCTACCAAATCGTTCGACGCAATCATATGCCATAACACCTAAACACAAACAGAAAGGTGTCTTTAAAAAAGCTAATTGATTGTACCATGCAGAGTTGCAAAAATGTAGTCTAACAAGAAAAAAAACAATTAAAATATGTTTATTGATTTTCGGGGGTGATGGAGGGGATTTTAGTAAAAATTAGGCAAGGTTGCGCAAATCAACGATGAATATTGTGAGATAATGAACACATGTTAACAAAACACTTAATACAAAATGGTACAACTTAAATGTTAAAATGGGATCAAATTGACAATCAAAACGTTTGAAGTTAATATTTGTGGCCAACGTCCATCGTTCCCCAAATTACATAGAGTTACTTTATTCTGTGTTATTTGTGTATATGGCGACAAAGTGATAATTTGCACCACTATATCCATGTAGCTTTATCCCTGATTGAATCTATACATGTACAGTCATGTGTTATGTAGTATTATATGTAGTAGTATAAGTGCACATATCTTTGCAGTGCATGTTTACATCTTTATAGAATTAACTACATACAAAGAACGTGTGAATTTGGCTGGGATGGGGATTAGTGGGATTGAAACACAACAGCGATTTTTAAAAAAAAAATATAAGATTGTTACTCTTATGTATTGGCATGTATTCAAATACGTTGCTAAAATCAAAAATGCTACGTAAGATTTTTAAAAAGAAAGTATTTACTGCCTTTATAGTTCACAACAAAGATCATCAGTTTTTGAGAATAAAAAAACCTTGAAAACTATTGACACAACAGGAGTAATAACACATGCATCATACATAATTGTTTGCATAGAGGCTTAGTTAACCAATGTAGATACATGTCTCGGAACAGGGATGGGATGGGGTTGAGAGGGTTTACCTTAATGAAGCCAATATACCTGTGTGAATGTCAACAGTTTAGTCAAGCAGATTACATATTTAATAACTAAATATCTTTGCAATTTCATAGGTTTTGGTTTTGTTTTGCTTTTGTTTTTCGTGGGATTTGTGTTTGTGTTTGTGTGTGTGTTTTTTTAATAAACGCTCTTTATGGGTTTTAAAAATTTGCTTAAAGAGCAACAGGTAAAATAGAATGTAAATTCTTATGAGTCTTCTCCAGAACCTTCCCCTTCAGATAAGCTGTAACAGCTGACACTGAATCAGCAATGATAGGCATAGTTTAAGCAATGATTCGCAAAGCCTCTCAGAATTTTGACTTCTTAGACTGTTCTTATGTAAATATTGTCAGACAAAAACAAATACAAACATAACAGATTTTTATAAAGATACTTATCTAGATATTAAGTAATAAGGACTTTTACTATAAACATTATGTAATTTGTTGGTTTTTTTTTTAGGATTTAGAAAGGTTTTCGATATTATGGTGGATTTTCATCCATTTTTTTTTTATTTCCAGTTAATATCGTTCCTTATCACAAATCGAAACATCATTTAGAAGAATGTTGTAATTGTTATCTAGAATTAATAATTAATATATTTATGCTAACCATATGTTCTTTTCCACTCGGACGTCAGTTTAGATACTATCGCTGTATATCTTCTTGATTTCGTGAATGCACTTGATTATTTTACATGTTCGTGTCTGGAAATACTTGAGAAATGCTTTTCTGAAATTTTATTTTGGTCTTTTTTTTATTGTTTGTATGATTTTATACAGATTTTAAAAATTTAGCAAGATACAGGTATGATTAGTATTTTTTATCTTATATTTAATGTTAGATAATGTTCCCTAATGCTGATATTGTTATCCTAATATTTGCCATTTTAGAATTAAAGGAAAAGTTAGATATTTTCATTTAGGAAAAAAGTAAGTCAAGTGTATGCAAATGCAAAATAATATGGTTTGATTTCAAGAATACTTGGTTTAGTGGAGCATGCTCTTTAATCTATGTGCTATGTAATATGCAATTGCAAAATGATATGGTTTGACTTCAAAAATATGTGGTTTAGTGAAGGATGTTCTCTAATATATTAACTATGTGATAAGCATTTAAACTAATTATCATGATTGTGCTTTTTTAATTCGAAGTGCATGTATTTAAACAATTAAAAGAAAATATTTTCATAAGTGAATATCTATCGTGTGTCTTTATTTACTGATACATACTTTTTTTCAGTTACAATCGTTACCTCTTGTTTGGGTTTCTGTAATTTAAGTTGGCTCAAAACAAATTCAAGTCAATCATCAACGTACATATACGAACATTTTAAGCCTAAAGTACGTTTGACAGCAGAAAAAGCAGTAGATGGAAGATTCCTTAATCATACATTAGGTGAATGTGCAGGAACAAAAATTAAAAAAACTGAGGAAGTGTGGTGGACGATTTCTCTACCGGAATTGTCTAACATTTATAAAATAAATCTGATGTTCAGAGAGAATTGTAAGTTTAAACATATTGACTTACTTTGATCAGATTATAAAAAGTTATAAATGTACATTTATTCTAGTTAACAAATGAGCTGCATATGAATAACTCAAACTTATTTATTTGCAGTAACACGTCATAATAAATACAAGGTCTTCATCGACATAAAGGATATAACAATTAGGAATCAGAAAGGGATGACCCCCGTGTACCACGATGAGGATCAGGAACCGAGTTCCCAGTTTATAATGATCTTTCCTGTTGGTATTATAGGCAAAAACATGATGATATACAAAAGAGATGCCATTAAAACGAAAGATAATATTTTGGACATATGTGAGGTCGAGATATGGGGTATGTATTTGAGGAATATATATATATATATATATATATATATATATATATATATATATATATATATATATATATATATATATATATATATATACCGTGATATCCTGAATATAATGAGTAATATCTTACCGGTATTAGATCTAAAATAAATTAATGAAAAGCAAAGCATAAGTCTTCACGTCTTTAAAAGTTTTGTTGTAATCGGATATACAAGTCCATGAAATGTACCACAGGAATATACATATACATGTTATACAGGTTCTAGGGCAGTAGCCTCGTTAGTTCACCTGTGGTGCTGTCTCCTATTTTTCATGTAAAACGTGATATTATATAATCAATAACTGAATAATGAACCTAAATCTGCCCACACAAGTGTTTAAAGATATTGTAATCATAAGCAAAAAGGCGAAGAGAATATCATATTTTAAAATCCTTTAAAAAGAAATCTGACTGTAACAAAATGTATACGGATTTTGATGCGGTTTTTATTTACATTAACTTCTGGTTAACAAATTCTATGACATACTTTTCTCATGGGCTTGGCTCCAGGCACTCTTTAAGTACGGGGGAAATAAGTAATTAACAGTAGAATATGAATTTATTATTTTTCCAACATCTTTTTTTCTTTTGTTCAATGTGTATTTTTAGACAGATATAACAACTGAGGTGTTCTGTTTGCAACCATTTTTACGGTAAGAATGGTGGCCAAGTGAAAATTGTAGCTTTTTCAACGTTGTGGCTGTTCGAGCTTCGGACGAAATAGAAAGAAATTAATAGAAGGTTAAAGAATTCTAATTAGAAAGTGACGCAAACGTCCACCAAACGATCACCTACCGTTTGTTTCTTTTTTGTTAGAATTCTCTAATTCTAGAATTAAAAGATAACTTTGTGGATCGTTAAGGTTTCATTTCTTGATCAAAGTTGTATCTTCAAAGAAAGATATGCTTTTATTTATTTATTTTTAGAATTTTAAGAAAATTAATTTTTTTAAATCTATATTAGGTTACGTATTTAAGAGTTCAAAATTTGCTTTCAATGGATACATGATTGTAATATCTATTAAAACATATCAAGTAATGCCAATAAATAGCTAATTTCTTTTATAAACAAAACTTGAATAGCATTAGAAGTTTCTGGAGGAATTGTGATCAGACACTATTAATTTCGTGAAATTTCAGACAGAGCAAAAGTTTGTTTTAATGATTAAACAATTGTAATTTATGGTCTTTCTTAAGTGTATCTACTCTACAACATTGTTCTGTCGCGTAAAGACGCCCTGGTTCGGTCTTGCACAGATGTTTAACCTCTTACATTAACAACAACTCCCAGGAAGATTGTCAATGTGTATGTGAATTTTGTAAAAGACTGAAATATAAACAAATGATACATTGAAACACTTTGAATTTCATAAAAAAATAAATTTACACACCGTTTTTAAGTGTTGCCAATATATAGTTATCAATAATAACACTATACATAAAGCTTATGACACTTATGGGCTTCCACAGAAATAAAACTTTGCAGCTTAACACTTTAAAATATAGTTAACAACAAATATTAGCTCAAATCTATCAGAAAACATTCAAGATTACTTGTAAAACTATTAATATAAAGTTTTGCAAATAATTCACAGAAAGTTGTTCAAATCAAAACAAGCCTATGTTTACATTTGTTGCAGACGACAGCACTCCAATAAGGAAGCGTATAAGCTTCAATTATTACACATAAAACTGATTATGGCTACTGTAAAAGCTATAAACATGTTGAAATCATCTTTTAACAGAATAATAAACAAGTTTTAAATCATTACATAATCTGTGGTAGGCTAAACTTAGCAAAAAATACAGAGCGCGGTGTTCAACCGCATAAACAAATGGCAGGTTTCGTATGACAATTTTACCGAAAAACAGAGAGTTCTAAAAAGAAAAATCAATAATTAAAGAAAGATAACTCTAACAATGGACAGAAGAAACATGTTAAATTTCCTGAATTATGTATCTTAGTTAAGCTTTTATTGTGATGTTTACTTTTAACATTTTGTTAATGTTCATAACAAATTTAAATTTTTCGTTTTTATAAAAGGTTGTTTAAATCACTCCAACGAGAAAAACTGCACATGTTCTAAAGATGAAAATGAAACCTTTGTTCCACAAGGTTAGTCACGTGATTCTAAAAAGAAATGTAAAGTATATATATCTATAAATATTGTTTAAAGAAAGTTAAAACTCAATAAAGCCTCAATAGAGTTAAGAGCATATTTTTTTACATTTAGTGTGTTCATTCATTATTATTGTTTGTGTTACTGTACTGGAAATGATTAATCAATTCAATACAATTTTATCTGGTTATCTTAAGTTAAGTTAGCTGTTTATCATCCAATTATCTGTAAGTCAGTCTGTCTCACAGCTACTGTTTGTTGAATTTCTTTTCCAAAAATAATGACTATTTGAATTTGAATTTTTTCTAGAAATGCTTACATCGGTAGTTGCCTGGCCACACTTTCCCAATAACTTAACTTTGAAATGTCACAAGGGTAATGTAGTTTTGCAAAATTATAAAGACCAATGTGAATTCAAGCCAAAGTGTGTTTTAGAATACCGGAACCAATCCATCCTATTCTTTTGTTCTGGTGAGTACTAGTATACGTTTAACGATATTGGAATCATTTGCATTTATTGAAAATTCGTAAATCATATCAAGCGCTGCTTTTAATTAACAGTACCTATCTAAGTCCATTCTCTGATTGTAAAATAATACAGAATGATATCAATGACTCCATTCAACCGTCAATGTTCTTCCTTTCAAGCAATTTATTACATGGGATATCAAGGTCATTATTATCCAAATAGCTGATTATTTCCTTTTTTTCTTTTTCTTTTTTTAACCATAGAAATACCAGTATTTACATTTTCTGTCAAAAATATTGAATAAAAAATGTTCTATTATGAATGTGATAAATGTCAGGTATCGAATATTTCATCAATTTCAAGAAAATGGTAGATTTAACAACATTAATATTTCAGTAAATAGTTTAGACTATACTTAATTAAACTTTGCACATTATGTACTTTGAATAACATTACTGGACAGGTTATCCTGATTGAAAGATAACCTGAAATAAATGTTACATCATTTCATAACTCGTTAACTCACTAGAAAAAAACTTTCTTATCCTTTAAAAACAAGCTTTTGATTTAAACATGTTTTTATTTTACAATGGGGTTTTACGAAGCTTGCAAAGAGGTCGCTTACAACGGAGATACGGTTTATGAGCGAAACCCCCGACCTTTCTACACACTGAACGTTGGAGATAACGTCACATACACCTGTAAAACAGGACATAGACTTGTAGCTGGAAATCTTACCAGAATTTGTCAGGAAAACGGTTCATGGAGTGGAGAAGAACCGATTTGCAAACGTAATCATTCGTTATGATCTAATGAAATATCAGTGTATCTTTGTAAATATTTTTAGCTCACCTGAGCTGGAAGCTCAAGTGAGCTTTTCTGATCACCTTTTGTCCGTCGTCCGTCTGTCCGTCTGTCTGTCTGTCCGTCTGTAAACTTTTCACATTTTAAACTTCTTCTCTAAAACCACTTCGCCAATTTCAACCAAATTTGGCACAAAGCATCCCTACAAAAAGGTGATTTTAAATTGCAGAATTGAAAGACCGATCTTTATTTAAAACGGAGAAAACCTCGAAAATGTAGAAAAAGGGGGGTGCATTCTAAAAAATCTTCTTCTCAAGAATTATTGAGTCAAATTTAACGTAATTTTGCAAAAATATTCCTTATGGAAAGGAAAACATAAATTGCAAAAATTATTGGCGAACTCTGTTTCAATTTTGAGTAATTAACGAAAATAAAAATAAAGAGATAATCGCTGTCAATCAGAAAATAACTTCGGGTTCGGTATTCCATATCGAAAACGAAAGTTCATTATGTAAAGCAGCCAAGTTTGAATGTTGACGCATGGCAAACAGGTCAAACTGACAAAGATGTATTTGCTTGTTGTGCAAAAGTTTACATGCGAAGGGATACTTGAAACGTGCTAAATATATGTGTGCCAATTTCGTGAAGTCAATTGAGATTCAATATTTCCATGCGTTGACCTTTTCACTCATAATCGTGGTTTTACGTTGTTTTGAATTTCGTTTATGCTTTTTAACTTGAGAGGAAATATTGCCTGTATTTTGGGATTTTTAATGATCCAATCAAATATAGACTTCGGTAAATCAGACAGTTAATATTTTACCTGCGAAAAATTAGCATAATGTGATGCACTAACAGCATATCATATTATAAATACTATTATATGATACATTTTATTGGTAATTCGGTACGATCTCTACGTTATGGTTGATTATAATGCAACGTGTTTTGTTAAGATGCTCAGCATATTTAGCCTAAACGGAGATTGTTTTTGCTGCTAGAAATATATAGTTATATTTATATAATGAAAAATAAATTGTGCTCTTTCTTTGTTTTAGTGCATGTTTCTTCTGTTTTAATTGTTTATTTCCAATTTTCTCTTTACTAATCATTTTCAGCTGAGTCAAGTTTCGAATTATAAGCAAGACACAGAGCTTTGCTCCCAGAACTCTGGCCATGCTTTTGTTCATTCTGAATAGGAAATACCAAGTTTAAAAATCTTAAGTTGAATGTAATTTACTCTTGTGAACAAATATTGACTCAAACCAAGAAAAATTGTGAGTTCTGTATATTGCTTATAATTCTGCGATTGACGCTGAAATTTTGATTTATCATTAGAAATGTTTCACTAAACGTTAAATACTTGTACAGAAAAATTAAAAGGATGATTTGCTATAACAACTTTTTGGGGCCCCCTTCTTATACGATGAATCTACACCAACTTTGATGGTTTTCCAGACACAATTAAATTAAAACGACCTCTTTAAAACAGTTTAAAACATTACTGTTACGGGGATAAATCTATTATCGCATCTTAAGAAAAAAATACAGCGGAGAATCATCTTGATTTGTAGCCATTTTTTAACGTTGATCTTGAATAAAGATGAAAATAAAGTGTGGGCCTTATTAAAATAGAGCGATATGCCTGTGAACAGTTTGAGGCTCATGGGGGGAGGGGGGGGGTAGACCTTATCAGAAATCTTGACAAGCAAAAAAAAGATTTTGAGTATGGCTATGTCTAACTCTGAAAAATAAAAGTGGGGGGGGGGGACCCCTACCCCTCCACCCAGTTCCGACGCCTATGCATTGATTATACATGTAATAGCTCTTTAACGTATTACATGACAACATTTTTCATTCGAGTGTATTCATCGGTCAAATGAGTAAGGTTATAAAACGTAGCACGAGTTCCCGCCTATTAAACAACAATCGGTTATAATGTGGAAGACCAATTAAATATTTGAATGTCTATAATCCCAGCACCTTGAAGTAAAATTTTTAACCGGGTTTTCCAACGGAAAAATCCGGTTATTAAAAGGGTGAAAATGGCGGGCGGGCGGGCGGGCGGGCGGCTGCCAAAAGGGTACCCTCATTGTACGGATAACTCCTTCTACAGTTTTCAAGATAGAAAGTTGTTCTTTTGCAGATTAATTGTACATATAACAGAAGTGTACATATTGCTTGAATTTAGATTTCCGATAATTTATGAAAAAATACCAGCTTTTGAAACTAATCATTTTTGGCAAAATAATGCAAATAGGGTACCCTCAATGTATGGATAATTCCTCCGTCAGTTTTCAAGATAGGAAGTTGTTCTTTTGCAGATTAATTGTATATATATCAGAGGTGTGCATGTTGCTTGAATTTAGATTTCCGATAATTTATGAAAAAATACCAGCTTTTGAAACTAATCACTTTTTGGCAAAATAATGCAAATAGGGTACCCTCAACGTACGGATAATTCCTCCTTCAGGTTTCAAGATAGGAAGTTGTTCTTTTGCAGATTAATTGTACATATATCAGAGGTGTGCATATTGCTAGGATTTATATTTCTGATTATTTATGAAAAAAAATACATGTACCAGCTTTTGAACTTAGTCATCTTTTGGCAAAATATTGCATATATGGTACTCCATTTCACTGGATAATGGATACAGTTCACATAAAAGAAAACCCGGTTTGTTGTCACGTTGACAGCTTTTCACTTGTCCTCTTTCACATATAGGAATCTTTTTTAATAAAATACAATAACTAGCTAGTACAATGTATTTGAAGATGAATATGTACCTATGTGCATATTCTCATATATAATTTGATCGTTTTATAAAGTGAGGGGGGGGGGGCAGAACTAAAAAAAGAGAGAATTGGAAGTTGAGTGTGTATCCCTACCAAAATTTTGTTTTCTATCTTGCATAGGATCTTATTTTTGGTAAAAATAGTATTTCATAAGGGTATAATGTCATAGATTAAGTGTAGGAAAATAAGTGTAAAATACAGTTTATTTTATGGTATTCTTTTTTTTTGTTTTTCTACCGAGGGGTCATATGGCACAATATCCTTTGAACACCCATAAAAAGCCATTGTTGTTCAGGTGAGCGATGTGGCCCCATGGGCCTCTTGTTTTATGATTTGGAATATTATATTTACTGTAAACGTAATAATTAATATTATTTGCAAAATAAAAAAATAAGGATGATTGAGCGTGTTCTAGTCTTGTGGGGAAAATGATACGAAACTTTGTACTTTTATTTATGAAGTATTAATCATCAAATTATTCTTTATGCTAATTTGGTTATTTTTAAGCTTGTACAGTGGCCACGTTTAATGCTAACACTACACACGCAGAGTATTTTCAACCAAACGACACATTGAACGTTGGAGATAACGTCACATACACCTGTAAAACAGGCTATAGACTTGCCGCTGGAAATCTCACCAGAATTTGTCAGGAAAACGGTTCATGGAGTGGAGAAGAACCGGTTTGCAAACGTAATTATTGATTATGATCTACTGAAATATCAATGTATTTTTGTAAATATTTTTTCGTGATATGGAATATAATATTTACTGTGCTCGTAATATTTATAATTATTTAATATAGAATCATTTAGCTGGTTGTAGTTTTGTGGGGAAGAGATAGGAAACTATGTATGTACTTTCATTAATAACTATTAATCATCAAATCATTTATTTTGGCAATTTGGTTATATTCAAGCTTGTACGGTGGCCACATTCAATGCTAGCACTACAGACGCACATTATTTTCAACCAAACGACACACTGAACGTTGGAGGTAATGTCACATACACCTGCAAAAGAGGCCATAGACTTGCTGCTGGAAATCTCACCAGATTTTGCCAGGAAAACGGTTCATGGACAGGAGAAGAACCGTATTGCAAAAGTAATCATTTAATATTTTTAAGTGTTGCTAAAGATAGAAAATAGGAACATACTAATTATTGAATTGCCAGTTTAAATTGATACTTCTTATCATACTCACAGGGTTAAATGTGGTGCCGATTTTGTGAAGTAAATTGAGGTTGAATATTTCAATGCATTGACAGTTTTCACATTTGACGGTTTCGTTCATTTTATATTATTAATGCTTTGTTACCTGGGGAACTATCGCCTGTATTTTGTAATTTTTACGTATCAAATCAAACATTAGCTTCGCTAAATCAGACAGTTGACTGTGCAAATTAAACAAAATCTGGTGTATTAACAAAGTACTAAAATACAATTCATTCTAGTGGTCATTCGTACGTATGCTCTTTTGCGTAATGTAGTAATGCAATGTGTTTTAATTTGTTGCTCAGCATTTTCTCGAGTTTATTCAGTTTAAACAGAGTTTGATATCGCTGAGGGAAATACGTACTAGGTATATATATATGATTCTTATTGAAAAATAAATTGTGCTCTTTGTTTTAGTGCATGTCTCTTCTGTTTAATTGTTTACAATTTCTATTTACAAACCACATTTGAGTGTTAAGCTTCAAATTATAACCAATATACAAAGCTGTGTACAAAGATATGAGGCCATTTTTTGTTTACATTTTAATGCTGAATAGGAAATACCAAGTGAGAAATCTAGCAAAATTGTGAGCTTTGTATCTTGCTTATAATTTTACGATTGACGCTGAAATTTTGGTTCATCATTAGAAATGTCTCGCTAAAATTTAAATACTTGTACAAAAAATTTGAAATATGATATGCTGCTACTTTCTGGGGCCCACCCCATACGATGAATTATATGAATTCCACATTAATTATACCCCACGCAAACAAAGTTGGGGGGGGGGGGGGGTAAATAAGAATCACTCCGTCTGTCCGTCTGTCCGTCTGTCTGTGCAATCGTGTCCGGTCCCTATCTTTCTTATAGAGAAACATTTGAAGTTCTTACTTCACACAAAGATTGCTTTTAACCTAAGTGTGTGTCATGACCTTGACCAAAGGTCAATTGAGGAAGTTCAAGGTCATTATTTTAAAAATGCTTAATTCTGTCTGTGTCATGTCTTGTATTTATGGAAATATAAGAAGCTTAAATTTGACACAAAGCTTGCTTGTCTCAGGCCACATAAAATAATTTTTAGATTCTCCTCCCCGTCTCTCTGAAAATGGCCTGCCCCGATGAAATTTTTTTAAGAAAAAAAATGTCTGGAAAAAAAATTCGGAAAAAATCGGGCTCAGTATACCAATAATTCAAAATGTTTAAATATTAAATGGCTGCTTGACATGTGGATTTCGTTTGATTCCAGTCATGGTTGTTAGCGGAGGGATGCAAATGTCCTCGTGCATTAACAGTAAACTTGTTAAGTAAAATAAAATGGAATTATAGGATAGAAATTGGTTTGTTTACTCTTATTAGCATTAACAGTTTTAAAAGATAGAGCAGTTATTATTTATAGAAAATGGACAGTGAAATAGATTAATCCAATATTTTCTATAATAGCAAAAATACATGCGTTATGATTTTTTTCTAAGCGGGAGGTATCAATTGTGAGCTTGCTCACAGTACCTCTAGTTTTGATAGTTTTTCAGACACGATTAGATAAAAACCGACACCGTTAAAATAGTTTCCATAGTTCTGACACATTTTGTTACGGGGATAAAGGCATTATAGCTATTCCGAAGAAAATATTACAGCGAAAAATCATCCTGGTTTGTAGCCATTTGTTGTTTTTAATAAAAATGAAAATAATTGGTGGGTCTTAGTAAAATAATGAAATGCTTACAATACATTAAGTATAATAACTCTTTTACATGTCACGTGACAACATTTTTCATTCGAGTGTATTCATCAATCAAGTGAGTAAGGTTAAAAAGTCACGGGAGTTTACGCCAGGTAAACAACAGTCGTTTATAATGGGGAAGACCAATTAATTTTTTTAATTTGAGGAATTGAGCGCATAAATCTTTTTCCCATAAAGATCATTCCACTAACTGGTGTTATATCGAACAATAAATATTAAAATAAATAGAAGAATGAAAATATAGGGAATTGGAAGTTAACAGTGTACCCCTTTTAAAAGTTTAGTTTTATATCTTGGATAGGATTTTCTTATTTTTGGTAAAAATGGTATTCCATAAAGGTAAAATATTAAGTGTATGCAAAAATATGTGTAAAATTCGAATACTTTACAATATTCATTTCTTGTTATTCTACCGAGGGGCCATATGGTACAATATCCTTTGAACGCCTATATAAAGTCATTGTTGCCAAGATGAGCGATGTGGCCCCATGGGCCTCTTGTTTCTGCAATACTCGCTTCATATCCATATGAACCATTCAGGAAATAGTTTTATTAGCTAAACACTTCCATTCTAAAAGATTACAACTTACTAAAAATTGATCTTGATATTTTCATGGGTCAGATATTATATATGTAATATTTAATACATAATTTGTATTTAATTTAGGATGCAAATGCTCTTGTAAAAGATTAGCATCACAGAATTTCATCAAAGATCCAATTGTCCTTCAACAGAGAATTGAGGAAATCAAAAAATTCCTGGCGGTGAATAGATCTGAGTTATCTGCCTATAAGAGGAAGAAGATATCAAGCTATGACGGACGTGCCTCCTCTACCGGAATAGGGATGACTCTGGGGGTAGGGGTGATAACCTTCGTTATTGGCGCCATCGTCTGTAGTGATCTTCTCACGTGCCGGGCAAGAAGACGAAGAAGAGCGCCCCGTAAAGCGTGACTTTGCGTACCGTGGAACACCTTACGAAGTGGAACAGGCACTGAAGCTTATTTTTTTTTAAAGTTTTTTTTATTTGTTTTTTCTATAACAACATATGTATTGTTGATTACGTGAAATGATCTTTTTTTGGTTAGATTATTCTTTAATTGATTTATTACATTTTAAAACATGTATGATATACGAGTATATCTCTGGTACGATTTTTTCAGCTACATGAATTACATTTCGTCATTGATAAAAATAACATAACAGAATATTTGAGCAGTCATAAACACAGCTATTCATATTTGTTTTTGATTTGAGCGTTTTTATTGCAAATTTTTTATACAATGGGATTAGGAAGCACAAATTCTTAAAACTTCTTCGACCTCTCCCTAAAATTTCTTTTGAAAGCACACACACATTAAAAATATACATAAGCACGCTGGCTAAGCCACTGTTAAAGTTAAATCTCATAGATAACCTCGATGTATCACAAATGGAACACAATAATATCGCATCCGGCTAAAGCAACAGTCTCTCTGCACTCTACACGTCATCGTCTTCTGGTGTGACGTCATTAGACGGTTCTGTAGAGGAGAGAGTCGATGATAACCGTTCCAGATCTGTTCTACTCCTCTCCAATCTTCGACTTTCTAGATTTCGCCATCTTTGATTAAGCTCTCTCATTTTCTTGGCCGACTTTAATCTGAAAAAGAGGGTTTAAATAATTCAGAAATTATGTATCTCATTTACAGGTAAAGTTCCAACTACTATCTGGTACAAGTGATATAATTGATTATGTTATTAGATGCCATCAGGCTAAATTTTACATTATTGACAGATAATTGATATTATGTTATTAAATGTCGCCAGGTTTAATTCAAACCATCGACGATCTATTAATATTGTATAAAATATATCTCAATTGAACGGTTTATAAAATGAATTAATAATCGGCATAATCATTATGAGCTCAATTGTATTCATCTTCATAATCGGTAGCAAGATATGCTGTATTGATTAATGCACAGTTTCATAAGTCAATGATTCCTGGTATTTCTGTTATTCCGTATTGACACGAGAGAACAACACAGCTATTTATGTTTATGATAAATATATCAACATCGTGGTCTGACCTCCGATCCCGTGACGTCACTTCCCGTATCTGTGTTTCCGATTTCTTTTTCTGGAAAAATTCGCTCCATTTTTAAGGTCTTCCGTTTCCAACGGAAGACCTTATTGTTTTCGTACTGTTTCTTATTATTAAGGTCTTCCGTTTCCAGCGGAAGACCTTATTGTTTTCGTACTGTTTCTTATTATTATTATTATTTTTTTTTTCCAAATTTTGTGCACGAGAGTTCTCGAAATCTATTCGACCGATCTCAACCATTTTTTCACAGATTGTTGGGCGTGATCTAAACTTCATACATTTTTCTTAATTTTTTCGTAGTCACTTCCGGTTCCGAATTGTCGGCCATTTTGTAATTTTTGACGACCCATTTTGTGCAGCTATAAACTCGGAAACCATAAGAGATATGAATATGAAATTTTCAGGATAGGTAGACTATAGTTTGAAGTTGTGCAGCATGTAGTTGTTTAATGCCTGTTGCGCCATTTCTTGGAGCTCGCCTGGGCACGAAAATTGGGCACGAATTTTCATTCAAAATTTTCACACGTTTTGATTTATATCTTTTTATCAGTTGATATTTTGTTTAGACATATATAACAAAAGTGGTAGAGAATCAAAAGTTCTTTCCAACAAAATCAATAAAAAGGGGCTGGCCCCTTTATTCAGGGGCCAAGGCACTCTTAAACTCTATTACAAATAACTTAAAAACGATAAAGATTTTGAAATGCAAT
This sequence comes from Magallana angulata, assembly GCF_025612915.1. Taxonomy (NCBI): domain Eukaryota; kingdom Metazoa; phylum Mollusca; class Bivalvia; order Ostreida; family Ostreidae; genus Magallana; species Magallana angulata. The sequence goes on along the minus strand of NC_069111.1, from coordinate 403,266 downwards.
ATAGAAGCAAAGTTGTTGATCGTACCAATATCTATTAGAAAAAATTATTGCCACGCCCATTTATTACGTAATTAGGGATTTTTAGGGGCCAAAGTACTTAAACTTTGACGCAATATAACTAGAGAAGTAGACATTTTTTGTTAGACATGATAGAAGAGAAAATGTTTAAATTTATGATTTAAATTGATTCCACTTATCAAAACACGAATTCCTGTCCCCATTAAGGATCTAGAGGGCTGGCCCCTAAAATATTCATACATTTGTATCTCAAAAATGATCAACAATTTTAGATGGGTGTAAGAACAAAAATTGTTAGTATTCTTAAGACCTTTTCAAAGAAATCAAGAAAAAGGGGCTGGCCCCCCTTTTTTTTGGGGGGGGGGGCAAGAAACTCGTAAAGTATATTACAAATTACATAAAAACGATTAAGATTTCGTAATGCATTATAAAAGCAAAGTTGTTAATTGTACCAATATCTATCTGGAAAACTCATTGCAACACCCATTTATTACGTAATTAGGGATTTGTATACATTATCTGAAAGTGTGTGTGTGTGTGTGTGGGGGGGGGGTTATTCTAAAATTATATCGATTATTCATGGTATGATTAAAAACAGAAATCGGTAGGAAGACCTACTCGTTACTCGTAACGAGATCGTATCTAGTTATTATTATTATTATTATTTTTTTCCACGAATTTTGTGCACGCGATTTCTCGAGAACTATTCGGCTGATTTCGACCATTTTTTCTCAGATGATTGCTTGTGGTCATAATTCTAGAAGCTTTTTTAAATTTTGAAATCGGCACTTTCGGTTCCGATTTACGGCCGATTTTGTCGGATTTTACGACTAATTTTGTGCAGACATAAACTCAGAGACTATCAGAGATAGGAATATGAAATTTTCAGGATAGGTAGACCATAGGTTGAAATTGTGCACAATGTAGTTTTTTGGCGCCAGTGGCGCCATTTCTATGAGCTCGCCTAGGCTCGAAAATTGGGTACGAATTTCGAATCAAATTTTTCATATGTTTTGAACTGTATCTTTTAATGAGTTGATATTTTGTTAAGACATATATAACAAAAGTGGTAGAGAATCAAAAGTTCTTTCCAACAAAATCATGAAATAGGGGCTGGCCCCTTAAATTAGGGGCCAAGACACTCATAAACTCTATTACAAATAACCTAAAAACGATAAAGATTTTGTAATGCATTATAGAAGCAAAGTTGTTGATCGTACCAATATCTATTAGAAAAAATCCTTGCCACGCCCATTTATTACGTAATTAGGGATTTTTAGGGGCCAAAGTACTTAAACTTTGACGAAAAATAACTAGAGAAGTAAACATGTTTTGTTAGACATCATAGAAGAGAAAATGTTTGAATAAATGATTTAAATTAACTCCATTTATCAAAACACGAATTTCTGTCCCCATTAAGGATCTTGAGGGCTGGCCCCTAAAATATTCAATCATTTGTATCTAAAAAATGATCAACAATTTTACATGGGTGTAAGAACCAAAAATATTTGTATTCTTAAGACCTTTTCAAACAAATCAAGAAAAAGGGGCTGGCCCCTTTATTTAGGGGCCAAGGCACTCGTAAACTCTATTACAAGTAACTTAAAAACGATAAAGATTTTGTAATGCATTATAGAAGCAAAGTTGTTGATCGTACCAATATGTATTTGAAGAAATCATTGCCACGCCCATTTATTACGTAATTAGGGATTTTTAGGGGCCAAAGTACTTTGACGAAAAATAACTAGAGAAGTATACATATTTTGTTAAACATCATAGAAGAGAAATTGTTTGAAAAAATGATTTAAATTGATTCCACTTATCGAAACATGAATTTCTGTCCCCGTTAAGGATTTAGAGGGCTGGCCCCTAAAATATTCAATCATTTGTATCTCAAAAGTGATCAACAATTTTTGATGGATGTAAGAACAAAAAATGTTAGTATTCATGAGACCTTTCGTATAAAATCAAGAAAAAGGGGCTGGCCCCTTAAATTAGGGGCTAATAGACTCCTAAACTCTATTACTCATACCTTAAAAATGATCAAGATTTTGTAATGCATTATAGAAGCAAAGTTGTTGATAGCAGCAATATCTGTTTGTAAAACTCATTTCCAAACCCATTGATGACGTAATTAGAGATTTTAGGGGACTAAAATCTTAAATCTTTAATGTGCTGTATGTTAAGAAGCAAACCTCTTTGTTAAGCATTTTAAAGGATATTGACAATCGTATACATTATCTAAAAGGAGGTGGTTGAGGGAGAATTCTGAAATTTCATTGATATTTTAATCAAATCGTTTAAAAAATTGAACGGAAGACCTACTCGTTACTCGTAACGAGATCGTATCTAGTTATTATTATTTTTTTCCAAATTTTGTGCACGCGATTTCTCGGAATCTATCCGACCGATCTCAACCATTTTTTCACAGATGTTAGGGCGTGATCTAACCTTAATACATTTTTCTTAATTTTTGCGTAGTCACTTCCGGTACCGAATTGTCGGCCATTTTGTATTTTTTGACGACCCATTTTGTGCAGCTATAAACTCGGAAACCATAAGAGATATGAATATCAAATTTTCAGGATAGGTAGACGATAGTTTGGAGTTGTGCAGCATGTAGTTGTTTAATGCCTGTGGTGCCATTTCTTGGAGCTCGCCTGGGCACGAAAATTGGGTACGAATTTTCATTCAAAATTTTCACACGTTTTGATTTATATTTTTTTATCAGTTGATATTATGTTAAGACATATATAACAAAAGAGGTAAAAAATCAAAAGTTCTTTCCAACAAAATCAAAAATAAGGGGCTGGCCCCTTTATTAAGGGGCCAAAACACTCGTAAACTCTATTACAAATAACTTAAAAACGATAAAGATTTTGTAATGTATTATAGAAGCAAAGTTGTTGATCGTACCAATATCTATTAGGAAAAATTATTACCACGCCCATTTATTACGTAATTAGGGATTTTTAGGGGCCAAAATACTTAAACTTCGACGCAACATAACTAGAGAAGTAGAAATATTTTGTTAGACATCATAGAATAAAAAATGTTTGAATTAATAATTTAAATTGATTCCACTTATCAAAACACGAATTTCTGTCCCCATTAAGGATCTAGAGGGCTGGCCCTTAAAATATTCAAACATTTGTATCTCAAAAATGATCAACAATTTTAAATACGTGTAAGAACAAAAATTGTTAGTATTTTTAAGACCTTTTCAAAGAAATCAAGAAAAAGGGGCTGGCCCCTTTAATCAGGGGCCAGGGCACTCTTAAACTCTATTACAAATAACTTAAAAACGATAAAGATTTTGTAATGCTTTATAGAAGCAAAGTTGTTGATCGTACCAATATCTATTTGAAAAAATCATTGCCACGCCCATTTATTACGTAATTAGGGATTTTTAGGGGCCAAAGTACTTAAACTTTGACGAAAAATAACTAGATAAGTATACATATTTTGTTAGACATCATAGAAGAGAAAATGTTTGAAAAAATGATTTAAATTGATTCCACTTATCAAAACCGAATTTCTATCCCCATTAAGGATCTAGAGGGCTGGCCCCTAAAATATTCAATCATTTGTATCTCAAAAGTGATCAACAATTTTAGATGGGTGTAAGAAAAAAAATGTTAGTATTCATGAGACCTTTCGTAATAAATCAAGAAAAAGGGGCTGGCCCCTTAAATTAGGGGCCAATAGACTCCTAAACTCTATTACGCATACCTTAAAAATGATCAAGATTTTGTAATGCATTATAGAAGCAAAGTTGTTGATAGCAGCAATATCTGTTTGTAAAACTCATTTCCAAACCCATTGATGGCGTAATTATAGATTTTAGGGGACTAAAATCTTAAATCTTTAATGTGCTGTATGTTAAAAAGCAAAACTCTTTGTTAAGCATTTTAAAGGATATAGACAATCGTATACATTATCTAAAAGGAGGTGGTTGAGGGAGAATTCTGAAATTTCATTAATATTTTAATCGAATCGTTTAAAAAATTGAACGGAAGACCTACTCGTTACTCGTAACGAGATCGTATCTAGTTGCTCCTCTTGTTGCTCCTTCGGAGAGAGGAGATCTTCATCTTCAACAAGAATATTAGGAACTCGGGCCATACCTTCAGAATGGCTGAAACGGAGAATAGATTATTGATAAGCATGTTTCCTTGAATTTTTTTGGATAAACCTAAATATACTAGGAATCCGTTGATATATATTCAATATACATACCACCTTAATAATTAAAAATTATTTAAATCTTTTAAACCACTTCCTATTGTATATTATCTAACATAATCATTCATCGCAATTCTTACAAACTAATTTTAAAAATATGACATGTTAATCATATCTCATTAGTACATTTTGAGCAAATTGTTTCGATTTTTGGGAGTCCTCTCCTATGCAGTTACTCTGGCAAACCGAAACTGAAACAGTGTTTGGACCTAAGCACAAGTCATCACCGCTGACAAGAGTTAGTTCTTGAAAATAATCGATAAATTCGATGTAATGTACGCTGAAACATTTTTTAAAAAGGAAACTTATTTATAAATACCTAATAAATTGTCAGATCTTAAATAGTACGAACAATTTTGAAGTTGTTTGCAGTCTTATGTATTCCTACGCCAGAGTTCAATATAGTCTCGTTCAACCATCGGCTGTACATCTCCGACAAGCAGAAGGTCAGTCTATATTTAGAGGTTGCATCATCAAGCTACCACGTGACCTGGTATCTCTTAACGGAGACATCCGAGCATCTGGCTGAACGAGACTAGAGTTCATTATTGGTTGGATCCCATACACTTTTTGAAATATTTCGAATACCGATACATAGTTTGATGAAATCAATTCAATTTTTATATATAACACAACATGATTCATAAGAGGTTTTCTCGAAATTCTTATCAGAAAAGTCCGAGAATCCATATTATAAAAATGTGCGTAATTCAAATAAAGATTATAATCTACTTGCCAAGCAAAATAACATATCGTTGATTTTAAGATAAATAATAATCGATAAAATCAACTCCAGTCAGTACTTCAGTACTTTGATTTATATTTATTTGTGTTTGTTAAAACGGTATTTTACTACATGTAAAATTTGCAGACTTTTAGAATGACTACTGAGCTAAAAGATTTTTTTTTAATATAATTGTTATTGGAATTGTGTTTTATTAAAGTCTAAAATACATATTACTAGAACAAAATGTTAGCAATGTGGCTCCATTCATGTCATTTCTATTGTATCCGTTGTGTTGTAATTATTGTCGTTGATATAAATTCAGAAGCATTGGTGGAGCCCGTAGATTTTTCAAACATTGTCTAAATATGAATAGTATGAAAGTTCATTTTCGAGCAAACAAATATATAATTATAATTTTTTTTTTAAATTGTGCTTTAAATGTTTGTGTAAAAGTATTTTATTATATCAGCGTTTAAGACGTGCTATCTTGAGTTAGAACTTTTAAAATGATCTAATTTTTAGGTTCGTCATGGCCATTGTTAGACTGTATTGGTCTCCTTTGGAAGAAGAGCTCTGTATAAAAATATATGAAAATACTTAAATTGAAAAGAAATAGTTTATAGCTTAATATATCACATTTCAAAAATAATGTAGATTTAATGTGTAGCTTGTTGACGATCCAGTCTCCTGAGTGATTTATAAGACAAATCTCAATAAATATGTTATGACTGTAGTGGTGTACTTTTGTGTCTTTTATTTGATCTGTAATATTTTAAGTATAGCAGATATCAAAATTAGTTGTAATATTTTGTTTACACACATGTATGCACTATCTGTTTTTTTTTTTGTTTTTTTTTTTTTTTTGTTTTTTTTTTTTTTTATGTATATATTTATTTCATAACATGCAAAAGAGATTTTGAGGCAAAACCTCCACAGAGGCCCTCTAACTATTCCTCACCTGGGGTGCCAGGGGCCCCCTGGATCGGAAGTTTGTTATATACAAAACATTTTTAAATATAATCATAAATTGAAAAAGTTTACATTCTTATATTGATATATGAGACATAACATACAAAAGAGATTTTGAGGCAAAACTCCACAGAGGCCCTATAACTATTCCTCACCTGGGGTGCCAGGGGCCCCCTGGAACGGAATTTTGTTATATACAAAACATTTTTTATATGTAATCATAAATTGATAAAGTTTACATTCTTATATTGGTATCTGAGTCAAAAGTAGATAAAACTGAGAAATAAGAATATACACTGTACGTGTCTATAAATATATGCATATAATGCCTTTTTAAGCATACGTATGCGTAGTTATATAAATATTCTGATATATAATTATGTTATATAGTTCAAAATATAAATATGCAGTATAGTAAGGTATAACAAAGCAAGTGCAAAGTAGCAAAATATAATGTATTAATACATGAGCCACTCTCTTTCAACCGGAGGTAGCATCCCAACACATCTCCAGAGTCTCTATAAAGCTACCCCCGGACTGAATTACCTACATGGTGGCTGATCTACCATGTAGTGAGTTTTGTACAATTATAGCTTTAAATATAATTTTTTAAAGAAGATTCCATCACAGGTCTTACGCATATATTTTAAAACATTTGAGTAGATCAAAACAGAATCTTTTACCGCATAAAACAAAGATTGTTCTGTTTCTTCAGTGTTCTCAAGTCGACAGTACATTTTATGTTTATATATTTTATATGAAATAAAAGAGAAAAGTAGGTTGTACACTTTGATTGTGTTGTTTTGTGATGAGTAAAAACCTATAATCACATGTTTCCACTGAACTTGAAAAGTTACAAAATCACTGATTGCATTCCATATTTTCTGAACATTTTTACAATCAAAAATTAGATGTCTTATATTCTCTGTGTCATTTTGACACACTTTACATTTTTTATTTACTTGACTATTCCATTTGCTTAAATACAAGTTATTACATAAAATGTTATTAAGAAGTTTATAATTAAATTCTGCTATTTTTTTATCTTCCATTGATTTTATTTTATTGAAATAGATACGTTCCCAATCTGACTTCGAGCTAATTTGGAACTCGTTACTTAATTTTTGCTGTGAACATGAGATTTGAAATTTCTTATTTTTTAGTATGGAATAAAAAAAATTGGTGTTCTGTTTTTCTGGAATCAATTTATCAATCTCTAGATGAATGTAATTTTTCTTTGAAAAATCAAAGTTTTTTTCATATTTCCTAAATACTTTTTGTAGTATGGTATATTCACAAAGCCAATTACTTTTGTTATGTATAACAGTTGCAAAATCATCTAAGGATTTTAGTTCTCCATTTGTATTGAAAAGGTGTTTTGTAAATAAAATTCCACTTTTTATCCAATTTTTAAAACAAACAGTTTTGCCCTTGTAAGTAAAAGAGCTATTAGACCAAATAGGTTGCTTCAAAAATGATTCTGTAGTTTTAAATTCAGGTCTCGTTTTGCAAATATTAAAACACGAAAAAATTTCTTTGTAGAATTGGGGCATTTTTTGAACAATATCGAATTTCTTAATTGATATTTCTGATGTGATAGAGATAAAGCGAATGTCTATGTTTAGTTCTTTGAAAAAGCTGTTTACAAAGTCGTTTATAGCATGTTTAGTTTCTAATAATCTTGGTACCCATGCAGCTTTTAAAGCTTTTAATTTTGATTCAATATCTATTAAACCTATTCCTCCGTCTTTTATATCCCCTATCACAGTATTTCTCTTTATTCTATCATGGTTGTTCCATAGAAATTTAAAAATTAATCTATTTATATTTTTTATATAGTTTTCTTCCGGTAATTCTAGTATTGTGGATAAATATATTAATTTCGGGACTGCTAGAGTATTTATTATAGAGCATTTACCAAAAAGTGTTAATTTTCTTTTCTTCCAAGATTCAAATAGTTTTTCTATGTCATGATAGACTTTCATTCAATTTTGTGTATAACATTCTGTTTTGTCGTGGCCTAGGTATATGTCTAGGCATTTTACGTGCTTTGAGACATTAATTCCGCTTATGGTTTCGTATTGATCTTTTAAAGTACCCAAAAGTATACATTCCGTTTTGTTTAAATTAATTTTTGACCCAGCATGTTTACCGAAGACCTCGATTGTATCAATTGCATGTGCCAAAGATTCAATATTTTTAAGTGTTAGCGTCATGTCATCTGCATGTTGTATATTTTTAATTTCTTTATCTGAATTTCTGTGTTTAAACCCCTGAATATTTACATTATTCTTAATTTTTGCCGATAGGATTTCCGCTACAAAAAGATATAGAATCGCGGATATTGGACACCCTTGCCTGATTCCTCTTTTCATCTGGCATGTTTTTGACATCCAACCATTATTTTTTAATCGAAAGAGTGGGTTTTTATACAATATTTTTATCCAGTTTATGAAGCATTTCCCAAAATTGAATTTTTCTAGGGTTTTAAACAGAAAATTCCATTCAACCGAATCAAAGGCTTTTTCAAAATCTAGAAATAAGAGTATCCCTTCCTGATTGTTATTTTCGCAATATTCAAAAATGTCTAAAATCAATCTTGCATTTATACCTATAAATCTACCTTGAATATACGCTGTTTGTTCATTGCTGATGTATTTGTCTATGATATTTTTTAAGCGTCGAGCGAAGATAAAAGCGATTATCTTATAGTCCATATTTGTTAAGCTGATTGGCCTGTAATTTTTTAACAAACGTTTACTTCCCTTTTTATGTATAAGTGAAATAACTGAGAGTTTTTGTGTGTAGCTCATTACGTCATTTATGTATGTTTCTTTCATCATACCATAGAATATGGTAGATAAATCTTTCCAAAAACTTTGATAAAATTCATTTGGTATTCCGTCTAGGCCCGGGGATTTATTTGATTTTAGATTCATCACTGCATCTTTACATTCTTCAAGTGTTGGAAAACTATCACAATTTTTTTTATCGTTTTCTGTTAAGTGTTTTATTTCACAATCATCTAGATATGAATTTATTTCGTTATCGGGTATTGAGTTAGAATTGTATAACTTTTCATAAAATCTGCACATTTCTCCTAAAATATCACTGGTGAAAGAGCAAATTTCTTTTTTTTCTGTTTCGATTTCATTTATCACATTGTTTGATTGATGTTTTTTTTCTAGTCCTAAAAAAAATGGTGTTTTTTTCACCCTCTTGGATCCATTTAGCACGAGATCGAATTTTTGCACCGTTTGCTTTTTTATCGATAAGGTAACTTAATTGAGTTTCCAATTCTCGTTTTCTATTCATATTTATTAGGTGATGAGGTAGAAGTTCGATTTCTGATATTTCTTTTTCAATATTCAAAATACTTTGTTTCAGTGTTTTCTGACGGTTTTTCGAATAATTTATTGAAAAATCTTTGACCCTTTCTTTAAGCGTTTCCCATTTTTCAACACATGATTTTTGTAATTTTTCTGTATCTCTTATTATTTGAATAATATTCTTTTTAAAATCATCTTCATTTAAAATTGAAACATTCATTTTCCAGTATCCTTTTCCTCGTTGGTTATTATAAATATTAAGTTCAAATTTAAGCGCTCTGTGATCTGACATCCTTGTACCGTTGCTATGGGTACCAGGGATTTTTCTAATTAAGATGTTTCTAAATTGATTTAGCAGGTCATTATTTACAAAAACAAAATCTATTCTACTTCTTGGTGTATCAGATGCATCGCACCATGTAAATCCATTTAAATCTTTGTGTTTGTCAAACCATAAATCGGTAATGTCTAAAATTTGTAAACATTCTTTGAGAATTTTAGTACTGTTATCATTCATGTTATTCATGTTGCAGTTAAAGTCTCCACAAAGGATAACATGAGACTCATATAATTTATGAATGTTGATATAGGTCTTCAATCTTTTAAAAAAATCTATTCTACTCGATTCTTTGTTTGGAGCATAAACATTAACCAAAGTAATGTTTTGTTCATTAATCTTGACATTGACAAGTAGTTTTCTACCATCTACTGATCTATGAATATCTATAATTTCTACATGTGTGTTTTTTTTAAATAAAATTGAAACTCCTCTGCTAAAATTGGAATCTGAAAATGCATGAATTGATTTTCCTGACCAATTACAATTGTACTGGAATTCGTTTTTTTCAATGTAGTGTGTTTCTTGTAAAAAACATATGTCTATATTTGTGTCTGATATCCAGCTATAAAGTTTTTCTCTTTTTTCTTTTAAATTTAAACCTCGAGCGTTAACCGAAATTATTTTTAGTGCACACATTTTGATTAGTTCACATAATATTGCATATATATGGTAATAAAAGAAACATAATTAGGCAAACAAACAAGAGGTATCATTGGTATTGCTACTGTGAGTCTTTGGGGTAGTATGATCGATCTATCCGGAGTTTGGCGCCTTTTTTGCGCTGGTTTTTCGAGAACTAGCATTTTTATAATCCTGTATCATCTGTGACACATCCATCTGACCTGACTCTTTCCCCTTTGATCTCGAAGCTGATGCGGACCTATCTGTTTAGGGTTTTGAGACAATACAATATTGTAACAAGCTTTATAAACTAACGATGAATTACATGTATATGCTTTCAGGATTTCTTTCATTGTAAATGTCATGCAGCCAACCCATGGTTCACGAATTTAAATGCCCTTTCAGGCACGTTGCATCGTTTTTAAAAATGTGTGTGAGGTGATGGGGAGGCAGACTCATAAAAAAAATCTTGAACAAAACAAATGGGGGGGGGGGGTAGGGGGAGGGGAACTGCCAAAAATAATAGAAATCCTAATCCGGAAGGGGAGATGTATTACACCTATAACTTTGATTTTCCTGTTCATTTTCTTGTATTTACTTTAATTTTTCTCTCGGTCTCAAAAAAGGGCCCAACTGTTTGATAATTCACTTTTTTATATGTAGATTTAAGAAACATTATTTGCAACGACAAGTTGCTGAGCCCCCCCCCCCCCCCCCTCCCATCCCCGGCCCCCACTGATGCTATGTGTCTGCCTTTGACAACTTTCAACACTTGGTCATCACATCCATTAGGGTACCGTATGTCCTGATTAACCTTTCTGCTCATTACTCATTAAAGATGTATACAGCGCAAATAAATCAATGGATCACTATTCATTTTGTACTCGTTACTAATCAATATGCACTTCCGGTCAGCTTACTGTGGTCATTGTCAATTGGTGACCGTCATCTGTTAATATTTGAACAATTGTTTCTCAGAAACTACTCCAGTGTTTTCGACCATATTTGGTGTGTAACATCTGCGGGTGGAGGGAAACATAGATTATCCCTTCCTTCCTTGTTATAAAAGTTAGACGAGCTTACCTTTGGTCGTACTCCCACTATATATTCCTATTGTAAATGTGAGACTGAGATCTAAAGTGAGCTCGTCTAACTATAATTATGACCCCGGAGCCTGATCTACAGCTGGATATCCGTCCAAGATAGAATGAATTCATAAAATATTATAACAACGAAACCATATTTCACCTTTGGGTTTTTCTAAATTACCCTCTCTCTCTCTCTCTCTCTCTCTCTCTCTCTCTCTCTCTCTCTCTCTCTCTCTCTCTCTCTCTCTCTCTCTGTGTAGGAACTCACCTGTTTTATGATCATTTCAAGATCCCCTTGCCTCTGTTCTCGTTACAATGTTCATTGAAATTCCACCAAATGGCTGAAAATGTCAACAACGTCAGGTTTAAGTCTCCTCTTGTGATATTTAGTTCTGTTAAAAACACGTATATTTAAATCCCACTGTAGGTAAAAAACACAAGGCTATTTTGTCGGTGATTGTGCTGGTCCTTCCATTGGTAAGAAGATTCAATCAGGCGGACAACGGCCTCTGATTGATTATCGATTATTGGTCCCCGTTAATCTTACCAAAGAGTCCCGATGGAACAGGCTCTTTTGATCCATGCCCGTAATTTGTCTACAAGGTCTATCTAATCAGTCAGATATCAATTAAAACTCATCAAAACGGCCTCTGTATATTAAATTTTTAATATGTTAAGACTTTCATTTTAAAACTGCTAAAATTTATATATATATTTTCAATTAATTGTGCTGGTGTCTTGTATGTATCGAATCTATCTCTTACATTTTTGTTGTAACTACAGGATCATTTATTTTCATTGCACTGCAATAGACTACATCGGAAAAAAAATTCGTCTAACATTATTTCGCTCAAAATTCAGGCTTATGAATATGTACCTGTAATACAGGTATAGATATGTACACCTGTGATATTTACCTGCTAAGGTGGGCACGTGTGCTTGTCAACCCGGGGACTTTATTGCAGAATTAATTTATGTTGGGTATTTAAATCGTTTCAGAAGCTTAATAAATCCGGGCCACTCCACAGACACTGGGACCTAATAGCTAACTCAAACACCTTTTTATGTCATGAGACTAAATTCCTTTGTCCATATTGAAGTTCCGTTCACTGTCAACAGGTAGATACAATATATCAAATTTACAGGTAACCAAACCCGGGAACATATTAACGAGAGTTAGGAGACCAAACATTTAGGACAGTAGCCATCGTTAGAAGGGGTTTGGGTCATACAATAAAAATACCCGTTATCTTTATTTTTCTTTTCTAACTACATATTATAAGGTTATATTATTTTATTATTAGATAGATATAAATGAAGTTTTACTTAAAAACGACCTCTCTGACTTGATGATATATATTGCAATCGATGCAAAGTCTGATAACAGAATAAATTCGTTCTTGATGGTCATAAAAATTCCAGAATAATATTTAGTGCCCTGTGTCCATCAAGTCCAGGTAAGTTACATATTTTCTCTCTTTTTATCGGAACCAAATCAATCGAATACACAACGATTAATGGATAAAGTTAATTAGTAACATCATATAATTTATAATGATTTTATTAAGAATTTTATGTTGTTCATAGAAACACTAAGTCAGACCGAGTTGTATACCAAAACAGATATGTTTACTTTGAATTTTTAAACTAAAATGGTTGGTATTTATGAAATTAAAAAAGGATTTAAAAAGTCGATTTGCATTTTAACTTCATTGTTTCTAATCACAACTCCTTCCTTTGGTACACGTAACTATCAGCGGGGAAAATGTTCTGTAGATATCCGACGACATTCAGATTGGAATCAAACAGATAATAACTTAATCAAACTTGATTTCGGTAGGAGAAATTCTGGAAATCTATTTACACCGTGTAGTCCGAAGTCTAATAACCTGACTGATGACAGTGATGTACCGAACGATATACATAGTAATTGTAAACAATAGAAATTAACACTATTGGCAGCAAAGGCAGATGGCATGTACATATTGTTAATCTTTAGTTTTAAGTGAGACCAGTGTATTAAACTCATCAGTAGGATCTGTTAGAATACATATCCATAACTGAAAGCGGAATATACAAAATAGAACAAATGTAATTTTGAAGTTTCATAAAAAATGTTTTGAAATCAAGTTTATTAAACTTTGACTCCACGATACATGTATGTCTTCCGAGGTCTTTTCTCTTATGATGTCATTTGCTCCTCTTTATGTTCCCACTGTCGGTGTTGCTTTATTTTGTGATCCTCTTCTTGGTTTGTTCCTGTCTTGGTTAAGGCGCTTTTGGTTTTCCTGTCGTCAGTACTGTTGTCGGTATTGCTGGCCTGATGAGTATGATTCTCCTCTCCGTGTCGTATCAAATATATATACATATACTATACTCTAATGCGTGTTTGAGCAAATGACCCCAGCATTAAAACAAAATCGATCCTCAATTATCTCCTCTGACTGTTGTGTATCTAATCAACACTGCTTAATGAATACATCTCCCCAGAGAATCTTAAGCTCACACCCACAATGAGAGCAGGCGATGAAACCAAAGGCGCTCGCCATGATGAGACTGTGTGTCTGGTTCTTGTAGTACAATGGACGGCTAATAAAGAGTCTGGGTGATCAAGTCAACAAAGAGTCTCAGGGATCAAGTCAACAAATGGCGGGACCTTGATGCTCAGTGGGCGGATGATTGAATCAGAAGATCAAGAATGGGGTAATTAATCAGACTCCGCTCACGGAATCCGCAAGGTTTCTTCAAACCTTGATCATGGCCGGGAATATCTGTATTATAATGTGCTTAAAGCTTCTGTCACTAGCATTACGCATTTTATCATTTAATGGACTATGGTTTTTACAAGTAAGTTATTTATTTTCTGACTAAGAGAAAATATAATAGTTGTCTTTTAGTTGGGAAATGTTTAACAACAAAAGTTAAACCGATGTGCTTTTTAAAATTCTAATATTGTTTCATTATTTTGAAAAAGCTACAAGTGAACTCTCAACATTAAGATTGTCAAGACGACATATTCTACCGAATGTAATTTTACATCAGATCGGCCATTTCTATGATACATTATGTTGACAATCCAATCTAGATGTCTTTTTTTAAGGGAATACGTGACAGATGGGGTTTCAATGAAAGATTAGAACTAGATGCCACATCAAATGGAAATGCAAAACAATCAAATTCTCCAACATTTTTCTTCCTTTAAAAATATTCGGAGAAAAACTTTAACAGTGGCCGCTGCTTGATGGCAAAATGCATTTTCTTAGTCATTAAAGTGATCGACGTTAGATTTTGTGCGTTTAAACCTCAGGGTTTTTTTGTAAAGTGATAGAGTTTGCCTTCAGTCAATCACCACAAGGATTTAATTTATTCTTGAAAGCAAAACATATATATTTAAACTTTTTATAGACTATTTCGATCTCTTGAAATTTAATCTTTCCTCCCCTCCACGTGACCTTGTATAAATGGTTACCAGATTTTTTTCCCCGAAAGTTGTTTTTCTTTCAGGTAACTTTATTTTACACGTCTAGCACATGCCTTTTTGTTCGTTTATTTAATTGTTTGTTTATTACATTGGTAATTTTGTTGTGAAAGCAAAAAAGAATCCACTTTATCGTCATTCTGAAGTTCCTTAATATTCAATAGATGTATCTAATTATGTATCTCTGAGTTCGTGAGTGTGCAAGTGTCCTGCTCATTTGCATTCACACCTTGTGTTCTTAGCTTAGTCAGATTAAAGTTACTCACTCTCCGTGCAGCTTTGGGGTGTTGTTACTCGGCTGTTTGGGGAATTCATAAATCTAATATTAAAGGTAGGCATATTTCTATAAGTAAAAATGGAAAGCAATAATAACGGGATTTAAACTTGTACGAGGGTACTTAAAATGCGGCACACTTAAAAAAAACTTTTGAGTTAATACCAGTGACACAGAATTTACCTAGCTCGGAAGTCTCCATATACAGGTATGACAATATTTTAATTTTGTTTTGTTTACAACATGTTCGTTTGCTTATTTGTTTCCGTTGTTTGTTTGTTAAAACAGGAAGCTAATTGAGATTTGTACGACGTTTCTTTTGTCAGTCAAACAGGTTAGAGGTTAGTCGACACTCAGTGTGTCATTAAAACTTGTTCCGCCCTTTCTGTATCATAAATTTCTTTAAAATGAAGTCAATATGAGCTCGTGTAAATTTATACACAAAATGTTTAAATGTGTTAAACGTATAGTTACACATGCAGGAACTGTGTTTGTAAGTTTCTTCATCGTTTTGTCGGACAACATTTGTGTGGTTCCTGTTAACCCAGGGACGATAACAATGATGGTGTTAGTTTCTTTTAGGTTATCCGTATTTAACGAGAATTTTGCTCTTTCGTATGAAATTACAAATTTTTTTACGGTGTTGACTTTATCAGTTGCTGTTTTGTGTTGTATTGTGTATTGAGTATATAAGTCGTTTAGTAAGCTGTTGTCTTCTCTTTCTTCCGTTGAAGAAACTGTGGTTGCTTTTATCTTTCTGTCTAATTCTTCATTGTTTTGTACCGTGTAACTATAAATCTAAAATTTCGCCATTTTGATTCTTTTTTTCATAAAATAACTGCCTTACATTCTTCTATATAAGACACGTCTCCTTAAAATATTTTATTCATAGGTTTGAAATATATGAACAAAAGATTTTTTTTAAATTTTTAGAAGTAATGTTTTGATATAAAAAATATACAATGCCTGTTGACATAACTTGACATGATTTATTAGATACTACATTTATACACACTAAATTTGGAGCTCTACAGTTTGTTACTTACAACCAAAACAGTTTTGCCACCGTTTTATAAAAAACACAAATAATCATATTAAAATAATTAAATAATTTAGAGCATATATCCTTCTTTGAACGATGACATCATGTTTTAGAAATGGTACTTTAACGAACCATAAAAATTGGTGTATTATCCACCTATACTTTTTGTTTGGTTTAGGTCTTAATGCCTTAGGTTTGTTTTTTCTTGCTTGGTGTGTCTGTTTCTAATAATAGTCAAAAATAGGTGTTATAACGTTCAAATGTTACTAGATTAACACACTTGGGACGAAACATACAACACTAACGTTAACTTATGAACCTTCACTTTTAATTAAGTTCACTTAAATCTTTTAATTAGTTGATTGACCATCGACAATCTGGGTTAGTAGAAAAAAGCGCCATTTTAGCTGCATTATCCGATTAAAATTAGAATTGTTATAGCAAGTTTAATCTGTAAATAGGCCAACCATAATCTCGTGTAATACTAGCATATATAAGTATACAATTACTCAACAGAGAGGGAAATAATGCATACCACACATTCTCAAGATAAGCTATCTCTAATGATGTTCTCTCTCTCTCTCTCTCTCTCTCTCTCTCTCTCTCTCTCTCTCTCTCTCTCTCTCTCTCTCTCTCTCTCCTGGGTCCTAATGTCATTTAAATTCAATTTTCATATTCAATTTGCAAAAATGGTTTATCGATCGACTATATTTGTAGGATGTTTTTACCTATTCCGTGTAGCGTAAGATTTTAAATAGTTTTAGATTTCAGCCCTCTTTGTGTAGAAAGACGACGAATAGCGATAGACGGCAATAGAAACCTAAATACCAATTAAAATCAAGTTTAATAACTGGTCTAAGGGACTTTAATATTCTTTATCAGAATTTGTCAATGCATGCACGACATCATTTATAAATCTTAGATTCCATCCGAATGAAATAACGGAAGCATGGAGGTAGGTAGATGTCCGTCTTCTGTGTAATTGTATAATCCATTAACGTGTAATTGTATAATTTATTAACGTTGCCATCAGTCTGTCTATTTGTTCTTCCTACACTGATACCTCATACAACATGTTCTACCACTACTCGTATTTTGTAATCAGGGTCAAGTTTTTTAACATGAAGGAAGTTTTGTTTTTCAATTTTGTTTGTCACACACATTAATAAACTGAAAATAACTTATTAAGGCACCATACAGAGTTCCCAACATTTCATCAACCATCGATGTAGACATATGTGTATCTATAAGATCAAATGCTTTTTGGAGAGATTAATGTTTTGCTGTCTTTGATATTTGTAGCTCAAACATGGCGGACTTATTAAAACCGACGAAAAGTAGCAGACTAAAGGAGAGAACCTTGACTGATACTAAAATTTCTCTCAACAAAGAAAAATCAAGTATGTCTACAAGTCGAGCAGGAAGTAGCGTAGGTGACGGAAGTGAAGTCAAAAATGAAATTGATGTCGCAAAAGAAAATGACAATGTTCGAAATAGTGCGGATATAAACGAAAACCAAATTAGTGACGTTTTAAAAGAGGCCAAAGCCATAGATGAAAATGACCTTGATGAATACGACCCAGATCTGTTCATTACAGAGGAAGAAAAAAAGGCTTTTGACTATATGTTAGAACAGAAACGAGCAGAAATCGTTCAGCGGAAGGAGACGTTTCAAAATTGGGTGGACGCCATTACGAGGAGACGGATGTTTGCTCTGAGCAGAATGAGGAAAATTAACTTGTCTCACGGAAAAAGGAATAAAATGTACGGAAAACTGGAGGACTTCATTAACGAAGTGTACAGTGGAACTGATACACCGGCAGATATTTCATCATCCAAGGAGGACGAAAACGGAAATATTTCTGAGCGGAGTAATACAGAAAACAGATCTGTGGACTCGAGTCGTGTGGGGTCGAACTCGGAGCTAGGTCGGGAGGACACCGGGTTTGTGTCACGTGACCTAGATCAAACCCCGACTGTTGTCCCTGACCAGACGCCTCACGTGGCCCAGTTACACACATGATGCGGGAATGTGATATTTTGTTTATTTAACCATTTCTTTTATATTATTATAAATTATTTAATAAATGGTGCATGATATATTATAAAACATGTAAAGAATAAACCGATTTATTTTTATACTGTGGCATGCATTCAAATACGTCAACGCTACGGAGAATTCTGATATCTTCTGCGAAAGGGTATTAACAGTTTTGAAAGAAAAAAAAACGTGAAACCCATTATAGCATTGAATGATTTATTTTTGACGTCGTCGTGTCAATAACTGCCGTCAGGTGAGCGCGTTATTCAATTTGTCTGTTCACCTGACGGCAGTTATTGACACCACGACGTAAAAAATAAATCATTTAATGCTTATATTTACGTTCCTTACTGAAGAAATCAATTGTTTACTTAAATAAATCGATATAAAGTGCAGATCACGGAGGGAGTAAATTAGTAACAGCAAGAACATCTGATTTGTAAAACCGGTTTAAACTGGTTATCACAGAGACTGTTAAGATGAGATCGACGAGCATGAAAATATAATCCATGAAAAATA
Source organism: Magallana angulata (assembly GCF_025612915.1). NCBI lineage: Eukaryota > Metazoa > Mollusca > Bivalvia > Ostreida > Ostreidae > Magallana > Magallana angulata. The sequence goes on along the minus strand of NC_069111.1, from coordinate 384,575 downwards.
ACTATTAAAATGTTGCTTTTAACAATAAAGTCAACTGTTTTGTTAAATAATTATAAAACATGATGTTTTGACAACATTTATGAAATACATTTTTTAACCGATAACATAGAAATCACTGTTTGAGAACTACTTATGTAAATTATTTGTAAATTAATACGCAGTGAAAAGGTGTTGCATTTAGAGGCATTTAAACATCACGGAATTTAATGGAAAAACACAGTAGAATGTAAATATTTCGTGAAAGATTGAGCTGTTTGATTCTTTCTTTTCGTCACAATCATAGATTGATTTGTCTATTCCTTCTTTCTTTATTTTCCTTATTTAAGAATACTTTATTTTCTTTATTTAAGAATACAGTTCGTCTTAATTTCAGAATTTATATATTGTGCTAAATAAAACTTCAAGGTATAAATTATTTGTGCCATACCTACTGATGTTACGAATATTCACACGGGTAATGAAAATCGTTATTTGTTCCTAATTCACATAATTACGAGAGCTATCGAATTTGTTCCCTACTTGTAAAGTATAATTTGTTAACTGTCGTTGTTTTCGTTTGTTATGTACGTGTATGTGGTACATTTTAAATCCGCTTTAATAGATATGTGTATTTAGCCCATTTTTGAAAATCTTCAACTGTGTAGGACTCCGAGCTGATTCCTTGTGCGACAATATATATACATACTGGATATATCATTTAGATCTAGTTTTCCCAAAATGGTGCCAATAATATTTTTGTTGAGGTATCAGATTTTTTTCCTCCAATATTTGCATGAATGTGTTTTTTATGTTACAGACACAGATTGCCGCACCTAGTGTATTTTGGTAAGGTGAACTAAACTGCAAGGTTCTGCATCAATGCTATACACACCCGGAAGATTTATATAAATGGGGTGTGAAGAAGGGTTTCTCGTTACGTTACACTCCAATTATTACTGAATGAGGGGGAATTTCGGTTTTATGAAAATAAAGGGCTTTCATCTACTTTTTTCAAGAATTTCCACATGCATGTACAAGTTTCTCTTAAAATATCACAAGATGAATATTGATTCATATTCCATTATCAATTATTTTTATACATTTCAATTTCTTGTTAAATCAACAACATATATTGATTTCCAATTATGTGATTTTTGGTTAGAATATGTATTTAAATAGAAAATATTGTCACATACTGTGAAAATTTTTTTAGGACCCCTGGTACCCCTTTCGACCCTGAAACATCTACGAAACTTTATTTGTTTTTTCTAATCATACGTCAGCCTTTTGATTTCCCACCTGACTAGTTAGTGTACATGCGTTTTAATACGTGTAATACTCATCATCATGGTTTAAATACTATTTAGGTAAAATTAAGATACGATTTGAACTACTAGTAATGCTGACTTCAATAATATTATTTAAAATGGGAGAAATCTATGAGTAACATAAGCGTGATCATCCTGTTTTTGTTTCCTTTCATTTCAATCGTGATCTTTAAAAAATAAAAATGACTCAGGTGTTTATTGATCAAAGAGATATTGAGAGGGAGAAAACCCCCAACACGGATACTCACAAAGATGAGTGACATAACTTTACAGTGTAAGAGGTCTCTAAGCTTTGTAATCCATCTCTCGATCGGGATCATCCAATGTATATTTTGTTTTTATCTGTGGTATCTAAGTTACCTGAGAAATGTCACGCCTGACTGCGCCCCGTGTCCTCTGTACAACCAGGAACGAACGATCACACTTCAATGACTGCCCAGATTTTTTCAGTGAGGGAGAAGACACGCTCCCGTAATGCCGACTCTCGCCCTGATCCTAAAACTCTCTGTTTTGTTGGATATTATTTATGTGTTAGCTCAAAAAGGTAGGTTCTTTGGACTCCTTATAGAGTCGGTGCAAATACAAGATGTACATTAGATTTATTACATGGCTTAACGATGTGTAAAAAAAAAACTTAAAGATAATTGCGATGTACTAGGATATTGATGATCGTATTGTTGGAATACCATCAATGAAAACTACAAAGTTTAACTTGGGAAAAAAGAATTGAACAACTTAATATGAAAATTTGGAAAACTTCATAAATTTTAAGAAAAACAATAATTATCAAGAAAACATGAATTTTTAATTTTTAGAGATGTATGAAGTTGTTTCACACAAGATGGATGTGAGGGGTTGGGGGTTGGGTCATTTGTTATATATATTGAACCAAAGATACTCCTGAATTCCTCAAGACGTTTTTTTTTCTCTTTGAGGTCTCGCTTACTTTCTTATTTCACCCCATGTTTACACATTGACAAAGTCTCGATCGTATGTACAGCTATAAAACATGTTTTGATACACAGTCAATCAGTGATTCATGTATTGAGACTGTCCGCGGGCGGGTCCCAAACTACCCGGCAAAATCTAACGGAACTCTGCGTCTCAGCCTCTGTACATTTTACACCTGTATTTGTCAAAACTCATGTAAAAACCTCTCCTTATGTACTACAATCATTATTTAGATCATAATACAATACAAAACATTGTTGTTACTAACTGAGCTTGCAATTCTGTTTAGTGAATTTTTTCCAAAAATTTTGTTGAGATATAACCAACTTTCTCTGGTCGACTTTAATGCGCATTGACCATTGAACGTAATGTTCCTTGGTTCTGCATGATGATGTGCATTGCGTGTAACATGATTAAAACAACACAATATTTGGTACAGAATCAACACATTAGGTCACGAAAATGTACGTAAATAGACCTTTTTCATCAGAAAGGTGTTTTCTGGTCACACCAGACTTTGTGTGTAATGGATTCTGTGGGATTGTAAGAGACCCTCTTATGATTCACTTTGCAGGTGCCCACACTTGTGGTTAAACACAATGCAGGGGGATCGGTCCATGCACGTGCGTTAATTTGCGGTAGAGACCAAAACTGACCTTATGTTTATCATTGCCCCTTGGTCAATAACAAATATTTTTTTATTAAAGCCCTTTTCAATCCTTTATCAAAGACTAATACAACCAACATGCTATTGATCAGAGAAGCAGTCATTCTTTCTTTTTAGAAAACGAATTCATAATATCTAGATTAGTGTTCATGAGACAATGTCAACAATGAAGAATTGCTAATTTTTATATCTTGAAGAAAGAACCATTTTTTTCAACAGATGAACCTACTCGTGTGTATATGAAAACAATAAACGCAGTTGGAGAAAGAGACCCTCCCTGCAGTATGCCAAAAGTATTAACCGTTAGTGTAGTACTCACTAATGGAACAATATTCTACAACCTCGAACTACAAAAAAGAGACCAGGAGCCTGAGGGCAATAAATCGGTGTATAGCATCAGGAGATCGGCAGCAATGCGGCCCTTTCTTGTACGAGAGACTATTGCTTATCAGGTATGTGATTTTTCATAGCACGAATTCAAGTTCCATGATAGAACATACCTTCAAAATTTAAAATGCAATTTAGGATTGTTTACAGCTTTACTGATAGACATATAGCCGTCTATTTCTAACAATAAAATAAGTATTTGATAAATAAAAGAAAATCTTGCTCTAATCCAATATCTTTCATTGTCCTGAGCCCTGGTTTGTTCGATTCTTGGAGGTGACTAACGAAAACAAACACGTTTGACACCGCTACACGCTACGTCGTTAGATAAGCTGTCAGTTGTAACAAGCTAAGTGACGTGGTCACTCAAGCGTAAAATGGACTTTTTATGCCGGATTAATGCCATATTTAGTGGGTTTCTACTACAACATGGCGAACATGCATATAAACAAGGGAGCAATGAGTCCTAAATACAGCGTACACAATCATATACGTGTGGTTCAAATTACCGATACAGCAACAAACAAGACATTTGGTTCCAGACACCGAAATCAGATCGTGTTTTATTGTTATGATCGCAGTACATCATGTAAATAAGCACAGAGACAGCAGGGACTTTGATCTACAATAGGCTATTTCAGTTTATCTTTACATTCGGTTCAAGGTGTAGCTCTCTTGTGTCTAAGTTTAACATCTTTGTCAAAATTTGGAGAATGACTTCACGTCTGTGTCATAGTTCACAAGCCCCTTATCAGCTGTTTGCCGTAGAATGATGATGAGCTGACAGAATCCATTAAGATATGAACAACACCGGGAATAGCTGACCTCTCTGTTGTACTCCTACACGATTTACCGCGTGTTCTACACAGGAAACGTGATCACATCCATGGCTTGATTTTATAAAACGTCAAAGTTTTGTGCTCTTCCGTTTTCCACCTGATTAATCAGTTAGCTGTCCAGCTTTTTTATCTCTGAAATGTTCTTTATCTCACAAATGAAATCTAGCATAAATGACATGACACAACTTAACCTCCGAGTTGATAATGATACCCTGCAGGGAGACATCCTAGAATAATAAGAAAAGCTAAATGAAAATTATTTTTTACAAATAAAAAAAGCAACATCAACACAAAATAAATCGAAAAGTAAATGGAGATAAGCTAAAACCTTAAAGTCTGCTAACTTTAACTTTATTTGGAACAAATTAAAATAACAGTGAATACAATGAATAGTCGTTTTTAGAGTAAATGAAATTTTGTTATCTTTAGAAATCCGCAATGTACACCAGTTCCCTTGAAGCGGAGCTGCCGATAGAAGTTCATTGTCTACAAGGAGGGGGAGAGGCCTTGTACTCGTTTGTAAGTCGCAAACATGTGCTGATTAGTTCTAATTAATTTTATTAAAAGAAAAAAATCACATTATCTCAATTAATATATCCTAAACCTTTTCATAACATTTCAAAAATTATAATCAAATATTGTTTACTTGCTTATTGTCATGAATACATGACTCGCAATATGTCTTGTTAAACAGATAACACGGCCTGATCCAATTGTATCATTTTCTAATTTTAATGGATAGAATGGGATGTTTTCCCGGAATTCTACACGATACAGCTTACTTCTGGGGTCAGGAGGTTCACACACCATGACGCTGGTTCCCCGACCCCCGGGTCGTCAGCATGACTACAGGATGCTCCGTAAGACGACCCTATCTTTATTTTATTTAATCACAGATCTATCTCTATTGTATCTTCTGTAATTTGTATTCACGTTTAAATCTAGCATAAGTTGAGATTACAAGTAATATATAAAGTTAAAAATATATACTTTCGCTATGTAAATTTTATCTAGTCATATTTATTTACGAATTGATTTTATTTTGAGGTACATTTATAGCAAACTCCTTAAATGTAGTCTTTGCAAAAAAATCAAATTTAATTCTTAGTAGTCCAAATCATTCCATCTTGAGATCAAAAAGTTTTGAAAAATATAAGGGTTAAATCAGTGAATTTGTATACTCTACAGCCGGTGATAACAGTATTAAAAGAATCAAAGAGTCTTTCAATCTACAAAAAATGAAATCCCGGTCACGGCGCCAAATTACCGGAACACACGTCATAGACATGTTGGTTGTTATAGATCACGGAATATATACCGAGTAAGTTGTACGTCAAAAAAATAGACAATGTTTCAAACTTGATTAACAAGTATTTTGTTTTCAATGACAGTGAAAATTAACAGAATTATGTGTAACATATTTTATTTGATTTATTACACCAGTTGGTATAATAGGAGCGTCGGAAGCTCCCAGTTTGTCCGGGAACAATCAGCGAAATCCAACATTCAGACGTATTACTCACACTTCCTTAACGAGGTACGTCTTCTGTCAGTAAACATGTGTTATTTTTGTGTTATTTTGTGTTTGCATGCCTTTTCTCGGAAAAGAGGATTTAGAACATAAAAATAAACCTGTAGAGATGTGTCACGTGTAATAACATCATTTTCATTTTTCGTGTCATTTTAATTTTTACAACCACTTAGATTCTCGATAAGGAATCATAAAATTTAGATAATCATGAATTATAGGAATAAAAACAAATTATCATTTTAAAAATAATTTATTCGTTTTGTTTATTATAAAGACTATTTTGAAAGAATAAACGCTGAATAAATGACATCACAAGAAAAAATATTGAAATTTACAAGCCTAATTGTGCATTGAAATTGCTTTTTTACGTTTTTTACTTTTGATTTAAGGTTGATCTAAGGTACCAAGGAATGAGAGCGACGGACCTGAATTTCCGCGTGAATGTGGCCGCCATATTGCTCGCGGACGTAAGTAAATCAAATCTAAATTACGAGTACTGTTAACTTTAAATATTACCTCTTTGTCTCATATTAGATATTTGAATGGATGTTCTGCTTTAAAAATAAACATATACAATTGAATTAATCATCGCTGGATGTAAAAAGGTGTACGTATTATTTATAAACAGAGAAGTGATTCGTACGTATGGACAGAGGTAAAAAAGGAGCCCGGAACACCTCGGGAATTACTCAACGCTGACGAGGCGTTGAAGGACTTCCGGTCTTGGATTAATAACAGTAACGACTTGCCGTCCCATGATCATGCCATACTGTTCACTGGGTAAATTTTGTTTTTAAATTTGAATTGAATTTATGTTGTCAATCGATACATTTATGAATAAGATAGTTTGAAAATGGGTGTGGGGTGTTTTTTTTCATTGTGTTTGGGGTTGTTTTTTTAAGATATAATCTGTACACCTCTGACGGATTTCAAAAGAAGCTGCATACAGCAGGTGCGTTTGCCTTTTTGTTATATAATACATTTATTAACACGAGAAGATTTTTTTCATCTACCGAAAACATTGAGTATCATATTGATCGATCGATGAATTCTCTAACCATGAGTTTAAATATAAAACGAACAAGAAATGAATTACATATCAATCCAATACGTAGAATAGATCATATTTGACTTTGTTTTTAAATAACATAATTATATCACCTGTCTATGACACACACGTTTGGTTTTATTACCGATAATGTTGTGATGAGATTGGATACATTATCCGGGTGTGTTTGTTCTGTAGGTCTGGCGTTCATTGGCTCCATGTGTAGGGGAGGGGGAGACAGCGTATCGGTGGTGGAGGACCACGGGGGGTTCCAGAACATCGCAACGGCAGCTCACGAAATAGGTCACAGGTAAGTAATATATACCAACAGTTTTGTTCAGTTGAATAAACTTGTCCTTTGTTATAAATTCAGTTTACAGTATATCTTTATTTTTTGTTACCATGTCTGAGAATAGCCTTACAATGTCACTTTAATAATTAGCCAGTCTCTGTTTACAGTTCTTTTTATTTACATGTATTGTCTCTCCTTGTTTACAGTATTTTAACTGTCTATCTGTTTGTTTAGAGTCTGTATATTTGTTTACATACTGTTTGTTTACAGTATGTGTTTACTGTCTGTCTGTTTGTTTACAGTCTGTCTGTTGTTTTCAGTATTTGTTTACAGTCGGTATGTTTGGTTACAGTATTTGTTTACAGTCTGTCTGTTTGTTTACAGTCTGGGCTCACTACACGACGGAGAGAACAACGCGTGTAACCCCAACGATCGGTTCATCATGTCTTCCTCAGAAAATACAAACAACATGGCGCCGGAAAAACGGACCAATCAGTGGCACTTCTCCACGTGCTCCATCAACTACTTCCGGGAATTCCTTACAAACAGCATCAGGTCTGTCTAACATTACATGTAGTTGGTATCACTCTAATTTTGCATCAGTATCTCTGCTCTTATAAAAATGTTTCTCATGTTTGATATTTTTTTTCAGAAACGGTATGACGTGCCTAACTAGCAGTCTCCAGGTCCCCTCGCAGTCATTGGTGCCCCCGGGCCAGCTTTACTCGCCTGATGACCAGTGTAAACTCATCTGGGGCCCCAAGTCCTACCTCTGTAGGGTAAGACCATTTAAATGCATCTGGTATTCTTTCTTTGATAACTTGGATAAATTATTAACTTAGTGTTTAATACGTTAGTAACGAGTTAATCGTGTTTGGTCTCCAGGGAAGTGAGTTTGGAAATGTCGGGTCCATTTGTACCGCCATGTACTGCCGCGATCCAAGTAGTGGAAATGACTGTGTTCTTCACACCGCCGCCAGGGGGACTTCGTGCGGAAACAAAAAGGTACTATTAACATTTCAGATCAAAACATTATCTTACTGATGACTTTACAATATTTGTAACATTACAAAAATGTTTTATTGTGAAAATAAGTAATCTTTGCAATTTTTAATTTAGTGGTGTGAAGATGGAGTATGTACATTTTCAGAAAAAGCACCGGAAATTGACGGTAGGATTTTTGTCTGTCTTTCGATATTTTCGCAAGATACAAAATTTAGTTATTTCCATTCTGCATTTTATTTCTGTAAAGATTGTATGCAACTTGAATACAAGACGAACCATGTACTCAGTATCATATGCTTCTACATTTTTGTTGTTTCAGAATCATGTGCGTTAGGTGATCAGCCAGGAATCGCGTTCATTAACAAAACTTGTGATGAGCTGATTAATGAACTTCCACAGTACTGCTACAAGGAGAAGGTTCGAGCCCGCTGCTGTTCATCTTGTTCCAAACACTACTCTTGGGTAGCGGGTAGGTTGAATTTTCTGTTCATCTTGTTAACTTTTTATTTTTTAATCATTATATTAATTTGCAAACGGAAGAAATGTCATCACTTGAGTACAAAGTACAGTGTATAGTTTGTTAACATTGTCCTCTTCCTTTGCCGTTACGTGTGGTTTATGACGACTGTTGTTTGTGACGTTGTAGGTTGTGAGTACGGAGACAGAGTGCTGGGCTGTAAGGAGTTTCACTGTAACATGGTGAACGATCCCAGCGTCCTGACCGACTGCTGTAACACCTGTTCCTACGGGACCCTCATCCCGACCACGCCGTCTCTCGACTTCTCCGTGCGCCCTTTTACCACGGAGGAACCGACACGGCACAGACCGGCTACCTGTGTGGATTCCGCCGATATTAACGGCCAAAGCTGTCAGCGATACATCGCAGAGCAGGGACGTCACTCGTGTTACAATACCAGGCTGTCGGCCTACTGCTGCCAGTCATGTAGGGCAGTGCTCAGTGTCCAAATTCCAGGTCAATATTAACAGTTTATACAATTCTAATAAGCTATAAATTGAAATCAAATTAATGAATTTCGTTTTATAGAAAAATTCCCACTTGCCTTATTTTTTCTACTTTTACAGAAACAAAGCATAGTTCAAAGCATAGTCTATGCTGATTTTCTTTTTCAGTAGGCATTAAATTAATTATTTCACTAATCTACTTTTGAATAAGCCGAAGATTTGTTTTTTACTTTCAGACTGCCCGTACGGTGACAGACTCCCGACGTTTTGTTCCAGACAGGTGAATGTAACAGAGCGATGGTGTAGGAACTTTCGCCCCCATTGCTGTGACACCTGCACCGATTCCGCCCCCCGTGTGTTCGGCTCCCCCTTTGTGTTCATTGCTGTCGCTGTGCTACTGTTTAACCTTTGGCTGACGTGATAAAAGTTTAAGGAACTTTCAGCTGTTGTCTGTGATAAATAAAACAAAGCCATATCTAGAGCGGTGACCCAAGACGTTGTATACGATTTTTTTTTATTTTCCTTTCTACATCATGTTTCTATTGTTGACTTGTTCTATATTTACAAATAAATTTTAAAGTCTGTATTGATGAAGTCACTTTTAGATGTGTCCCCTCTCATCAGGTGTGTGCTCTATTCCTATAACCACTAATACAACCCCCCCCCCACACACACACACACACACACTCCCACATGGCACCATTCAGGCACGTAGCATCAGGAGGAAGCAGGTGGGCCTACCCCCCCCCCCCCTTTTTGTGCAACAAAGATTTTTCTTAACTTAAATTCCCCCCCCCCCCCCCCCCGTTTAAGGGACCATGTAAAAATTGAATTGATAATAAGGAAATAAACAGTGAAACTGAAGTTAAAGGTATAATTCTCTCTCTCTCTCTCTCTCTCTCTCTCTCTCTCTCTCTCTCTCTCTCTCTCTCTCTCTCTCTCTCTCTCTCTCTCTCTCTCTCTCTCTCCCGGATTTTCAGGATTTTGGAAAGTACCTTTATTTTTTTGGTCAAGATTTTTTGGATGAGTCTGCCACCACCCCCCCCCCCCCCCCACTTTTAAAAACGAGAACGGTGCTACGTGCCTGGCCTGCCATTTAAGGCAACAAAGCATTGAGCTTAATGTTATACCGTACAACTGCAAAATATGTTACAGTAGCCATTGGAAATTATGCTGGTTGACGTTATCACAGTGATGGAGGATGTGAGATGTTAATTCATGCTAGACTTTTTCTTATTATGATTTTTGTAGTCTGGGTATACATGTACGTAAACATTAAAATGCTATCTTAAACAAAGATCTCAATTAGATTTATTACATTTGGTTTTGGTGAGTAAACTTTCAAATCAACTCCAATATAAAACGACTGAAAATTTTGTAAAAAAAAAACAACTCTCAACACTGATTAAAAACCTATAATTGTTCTAGTTTATATATATATATATATATATATATATATATATATATATATATATATATATATATATATATATATATATATATATATATATATATATATATATATATATATATATATATACGACAGAAAATGCATAGCACTGAGTAAAACACATTCACTTTGTCTTGAACCGGATTGGATTGATTGTACTTTTTGGAATATTTATTGAAAATTTGAATTACTTTTTTATAGATCATGATTTCAGTTAGTACGCTGCCTGTCGAGACAAATAATGGTTGATAAACTGTCATACTGACAACCATATACAGAACTCTAAAATAAAAAGTGCCTTTAGTCATATTGAACAAGATACATTGTATTAGAGAGATCAATAACTGGAAAGTTGCAAAAATTAAATTATTAATTTTTATTAGTTGTTCGTTGTCATTGCAAATAATGCAACGGTACATTTTCTTTGAGTTTATCTTTTTACTAATTAGACTGCTATACTGTTCGTATTAGTCGGATTAATAACATCCGACCATATAATAAAACAGACTGCCTCAAATGTATATAGTGGAAACGCATTAGGGTGAGTTCATATGAATCGGACACTTACCTATATGTTATGGTATTTGCATCCAACAATTACGAGGTCCACTCTACTGGAGCTCCACTACTGATTCTGTTATACATTGTACATTAGTCCATAACTATGTTTTCCTTTTATTACCATATCATATATTTTTTATGGTGTCTTCCACGCATTATAAGGCAGGCACGTAGCATCGTTTTTGAAAGTGGGGGGGCCAGACCCATCCAAAAAATCTTTCCAAAAATCTTCAAAATCCTAATCCGTGGGGGGGGGGGGGGGGGGGGGGTGTTAAACTATACTTCCAAAATTTTTTTCCTTCCAAATCATGAAATACCTAATCCGTGGGGGGGGGGGGGGGGGGGGGGGGGAACTTCAATTTGACTCCTCATTTCCTTATTTTCATATCAATTTTTTACTTGCTTCCAAAAAAGTGGGGGGGGGGGGCCAACTCCATTATAAATCATTTTTTTATATGTAAATTTTAAAAAATTTGTTGCTTCAAGAAAAAGTGGGGGGGCCAGGCCCCCCCTGGCCCCCCCTGATGCTACGTGCCTGTAAGGTAACTTTAAGATTTTCATTATGCCTACGGTATGTTCTGTTGTTTTTCGGCTAAACAACATTTAACTGAAGATTGTGAATATCTAATTGTATTTCAAACCATTTAATAAATTATAAAAATTAACTTTTTAATGTTAACTTGGTCCATAAATGATGAATAAAGAATTATTGATATTATCTCCTGTACTTCCCTTATTTACTTGTAATTGTACTCGGGCTCGATGTTCAATGGTTTACTTTCGGTTTAGGCAAAAACTGTTTGTAGCGGGTAAGAGAAACCACAGGCACCTGAATTTTTATTAATCAGTTGCTTAATAAGTCATGTATCGAAAAATTCTACCCCTGCGTACTATATATAAATACACTATGTGTATTTATATATAGTAGGGGTAAAATTTTCGATTTATGACTTAATAAGCGACTGATCATGCTGATTGATAAAAAATCAGGTGCCTGTGGAGAAACAATAAATGAAGCAAAGTCTGTACAGATCGAATTAAGTTATTTTTGCTGATAAAGATTTATAGTTCTAGTATTTTGCTTGTTGTGTCGGTTGTTTTAATGGGCGTGTACGACGTATAACTGGGTTTTATTCTGTATCAATATTGGTAACTTAGCATTTAGCACATTAACCGCTGATTCACAAAGTTAACCTTTAAGCATGGTTTAAAAATCAAATATTTAATGTTTAAACTTTATAGCAGAGAAAGCTGCCAGAATAATTTCATATTTATATCGATATTGATATGTTTGATACATGTACATGCGTATATATAGGGTGCACAACTGCACATGCTTTAAGTAATTGAACTGATGAAGATAGCTGAATATTTGAATGTAACTCAGAATGTAATCTTTCTGATTTTTTTAGCATTTAACTGATCCTTTTTCAAAGTATCAACGATCAACTCCACTCACAAGTATTTTCAATGGATCCCTCAATTGTGCAGCAAACCTTCAAGGCAGCCCCTCTCACGACAGAGTTCTTTCTACAAGGCAGCGTAATGGAGAACTCTCTAGAAACACTGGTGAACCGCCTTAAAGGCCTTTGTGACAATGCCGACTATCAGCAGGAATCCTTTCAGGATCATGAAATGGTCTTTCACATAAGTATGTCAACTTAATCACAAGAACTTATTTGACTTTGTACTGCTTCTCCAACATTTCATTCATATACGCATATCTCTACTGTTTGAATTTTCTACAGAGAACACATCAGTGCCGACCCCTCTAGTGTTTAGAGTTCGGCATTCTCTAGTTCAGACGGAATGTTGGTAAGTTATCCCATGCTAGTATTCTTTCTCTTTTTGATTATATTTTTCATCCATCATTTATTCTCAGTCTCTCTTTTTCTTTCTCTCTCTTTCTCTCTCTCTCCTTGGTAAATATGATAATCTTTAACATTTGTATTTGATATTCTTACAGGAAACAATTTGTTCAAAAATAAGTCATTAAATGTTGTCAGTTGTTTTATGACAGGTCCCTGAGATATTTAGGTCATGCAGAAGTTGGAGATAAGAACCGACCAACTTTGGTGAGGAGTTATATTGACTGTCCTACCTCAGAGAACGTTGCCCAGTTTATTGGGGAGCTTGGCTTCAGGTGATTAAAGTCTTGTTCTCTTCTTCAACAGCGTCTTGTCCTCTTTTGTGAGATTTAACACCTTTTTGTCTCAATATCACTGTACACAATTCAAGTGTTTTATGAGTTTATTGTTATTATGATAACATTATTCAAACAAATAGGTCTCTGATCCAGTTTTGTTATTACAGACCATGAAATTCTCATGCAAAGCTGTATACCTGTACATTATTTTAGTAGATATGGTTTTTTTTTTACCTGAGTATTGTCTATTTGTCCATCTGAACTCTCTCAATGTCCTGGAGAACTTCTTGAATTCTTTTTATAGTTTTGTTATAGTAATAGAGTTTGTCCACAAAACCAAACCTTTCCCTAGTGTGGTACATGTCTATTTTCACACCAATATTTGATGTTTTATTTGATCAGAATGGACCACGAGTTTGTTGTGAAGGGGTTTTATTTCCACAAAGGGAGAATGAAGATAACTGTTTCCAAGTTCTACAAGGTACACCTAGCTGTTAGATAGAAGGCATTATCCTGCCTGTGATGAAAATCTAATGTTCATTGGTCAAAAGGAAAAGTGTAAACCAACTTTTATTTGCGTGCGAGAAATATTCACACCATTCGTGAGATCCTCTTCGGTGCGAATATTTCTCGCTCTGAACTAATATTAACTGCATGGGAGTTATTTCAAAACAAGAAAAAAATCGGCATGAATGAGTTTATCTTTGGTAAATATGGAAACATTATTTATTACATGTATAATGTTTTATTATTAGAATTAAAAGATTATGTACATTATACTTACATTATATAGTTTCCAACCTTCTCCACATAACTTATTGACTAGATAGTAATTCAGTTCATTTCTTCCACAATGTGACTTAACATCAGCCAGCACTACTCCAAATTCACGTACAAACTGCTTACTTACTGTCGACATGGTCAGTAGACCTACATTTTTAGGTCACCTGAGTAAACTCAGGTGACCTATTGCTATCCGTTTTCGTCTGTCGTCGTGCGTCGTCCATCGTGCGTTAACAATTTAACATTTTAAACTTCTTAAAAACTACAAGGCTAATTGTTTCCATTTTTGGTGTGAGGCATCTCTATGGTAAGAGGAATCTAAATTGTGAAATTCATGGCTCTACCACCCCTGGGGCACCACAGGCCAAATATGCAAAAAAAAAAAGCCAAGTTTTCAAAAATCTTCTTCTCTACTCCCATACATGTGAGGAAAAAACTGGTTGCATGGTTATGATGTCCATGAAGCTTTCTACCCCAAAATTGTGAAATTCATGGCCCCTGGGTCATGGGTTCTGGCTCTAGGGTGGGGCCAATATGGCCATATAGTTAAAATGTATTAAATCTTAGAAAATCTTCTCATCTACTCCCATACATATTTGTTAAAAACAAAATGCATGATTATGATGTCCATGAAGCCCTCTACCAAACTTGTGAAATTTATGACCCCTGGGTCAGGGGTTCAGGCTCTAGAAATTAGGGTGGGACCAATATTGCCATATAGTAAAAATGTATTAAATCTTTAAAAAATCTTTTCTTTACTCCCACACATGTGGGCAAAAAACTGAATACATGGTTATGATGTCCACTAACTCCTTCTGAAATTCATGGCCCCTGGGTCAGGGGTTCAGGACTTGGGGGGGTGGGGCGGGGGGGGGGGGGGGGGGGGGGGGGGCGATATAGTGTTAAGGCATATACCTGTAATGATTAAAAATCTTCTTCTCTAATCTCACACATCTTTATGAGAAATTGACTTCATAATTATGTTTACCAGGAAGTCCTCTACTAAAATTTTAAATTTCATATCCCCTGGAGTATGGGTTTTGACTCTAGGGCAGGGCCAAAATGGATGTATAGGTGTTAATGCATATGATGTTTAAAAATTATTTTCAGTTGTTTACTCCCACACCTGAAAGGAAAACTAAATTTGTGAATCTGTAGACCAGATCTTTAAGTTTTTCGCCGAAATTATAGGTTTCATAGTTCTTATTGAAAGATTTCAGGCAGGGAGGTGGTCGTCATTACAAATTTATAAATTTTCTACTCCAGAATGAAACCTAATTAAATGCATATTTGAGACTCCTCGACAAGTTTGTGTATGGGTTATATGCTACTCAAGTGAGTTACAAGCCTCTTGTTTTCTCATACAGGATATGTTCATGTATGAAAAGTTTTAAAGATATTGAAAAAAGAATTACGTGGAACAAATATAAGACCTCATTAACAAAAAGAAAGCTTTGAAAGCATTGGCAGTGTCTTAAAGTTGTCAATTTCTTTCAAAACTTTTTTTTGAGTTCAGTAAAATAAATTTGCTTTTTGAAGCTGTTAATAAGAGTAAAAGAGCTGCAATATACATGAATGAGTTTTCTCCCCTTGACTGTAGATGAATCAGCCAGGAAACACAACCAATGACACGATAGAGACAGTGTGTCCGTCGTACCTCGTGGAGCTGAGTGTGGTGACCTCGTCCGGACAGGAAGCAGTCGGAGATGACATGAAGAACTTTGCTGAGCAGCTCAAACCGTATCCTTTTCTCTGACCTCAAACAAAAAACTCTTGTGATAGACTTTTATTTTGTATTTGGGGGTGGAGTTGGATTAAATGTCAGGTTGTGTAGCACAGAGGTTTGTATTTGTAATAAGAGTTCATCCTTTACTAGTGTTATTATTATACCACAGGGTGAACTTTTATTACAGAAACAAGCCCCTGTATTTTGTGGGTATTATCACTGAAATTTTAAAACATGGTTTTAGTTCAAGAAAGCAATTTAATATCCCTTTGAATTTAAAGGGTTTGCTGCAACAGGATTTCATGTAAAATTTTAAAATGATAATGTTTTTAAAATCTGTAAGAAACCGGAGGCCTTTTGCATTATTGGTGGGTGTTGACCTTGGACAGGCTGATTGAGTTTCAGAAGCACAATCATGTGGAATTCAACAACATTTCTTGGCATTCTGAATGGGGTTGTTATTTTGCCACTAAATTGTTGGAAAAGTACAAAATATGCAAAAAAGTTTTTAAAGTTGTTAACAGGAAACTGTCCAGATTTTTTTTTTAATTTACAACTGATCTTTTTAATAGTCAAAAGTCAAGTAGTTTTGGGAAGAATAATGTATAATTAATAATGTACAATTGATCCCATTGGTGTGTGTTTGTTTGGAGGCGGGGGCTGCGTGTAAGCTGGGTGGATTACATGCAGTGTTTGTACATGGTGACTCAATTCCATTGTCTGTGTGTTTCACTGTGTAGTTTATGTTTATGTAATATAACCCTATCTGTGTTTCAGACCAGATGATGGCGAGCAATTAAAGCTTTAATGAGTTGTGTGACATTGATGATGTTGATACAGAAATATTTATGTTCCTTAGTGATGAACAGATTAGTTACCCTTGAAAAAACAGATCACAGAAAAATCCAGCTGGCACAGACGTAGTCAAAACTATGGTATAGTGAAAACATTGATGTAGTGGAAACTGTGACATAGTGGAAACATTGGCATAAAAGAAACTGTTCATACATCAACATAGAAAATAATATTGTAAAAATCATTTATTACATGTATTTGAAACATTTGAAAAGCTGAATGGCAGCGAATGCTTGCACATTCAATGTTTCCATACATGACACATTGGAACAAACTGTGGATAAAGTAAAACTATGGCTTAGTGTGAAAATCAGCATAGTGGAAACATAGAAATAGTGGAAATAACCCTGAAACAAAACATGGCGTAAACACAGATCAATATGGTGGAAATGTAAGAATTAGATAATTCCCGACAATGATGACAGACACTGGAGATGGCATGCTCCATGCCAGGAACGCCACGTAATTACTTGGATCACGACCGACTGATTTACAACATAAAAATAAATTATGTGTAAAAATTAAAAACACACGTGTTTGTTTTTGATTACGTAATATTTACCCGATTGCACAGTTTATGTATGTCCCAAATATTATTGTTATACTTTCATGTTAAATACTGAAATCTGATTGGTTAAGACGCAGTTAATAATATTTACTATTACCCTCAGCGTTAGCAACGCACTTGGCAATGGGTAACATTAAAAAATGTTACATGCGCGAAAGTTATGCGCGTACGGTTCGCTGTAGAATTCACGTTATTCCTATATAAAGGCAGTAAAATTTTCTTAAAAATTTAAAAAAAGACATTCAGTATAACAAAATAAATAGTGCCTGTTTGGGAGGATAACAGTTGAAATTGACACCCCTCGAAAACCATTGTCAACCTCCGCTTCGCGTCGGTTGACAATGGTTTTCTCGGGGTGTCAATTTCAACTGTTACCCTCCCAAACAGGCACTATTTATATACTGTAGTCAAATTGGCCGCAGTCTTATTTCTGGGTGTAGCTTTTTTTAGCAGTACGACACATTAACATATGTTTTAAATGTAACAAGTACACAAAAAATAAAAATAAAAGATTTCCCGGTTGTCAGGACAAAAGACCTCGTTTTCTTTATTGTTAGCGATCCCTACCCATTATGTGACTTGTGTCTGTACACATTTCCCCAACCGTTCACTGTATATACAGCTACCAGCGCCTACCCAGTCTGTGACAGATCTCTGAATCTCCCCAAGCGTAAACCTCCACCACCCTCCCCGGCATTTCCGGCCATTGATTCCACCGATGGACGGACCGTTATACGAAGACATGGATACCGGAGAATGTCCTTGGTCGTAAGTAAAGAAGAATTGGTGACCGAAAATATCCCAGGTTCGTAAGTACAGGGCTTGAAGAAAGGGAAATGTTTATTGTTCGAAGGTCCCCGAAGACTTGGAAAAGAGGAAGTGCTCCTGATTTGTAGGTACACGGAGACTTAGAGAAAGGGGTATACGTACGGCAGGTTCGTAAGTACACGTAAACTTTGAGAGCGGGGTTATCCCTGGCTCGTAAGCACAAGGAGACTTGGGGAAATATATGGGAGTGGGTCGTAAGCACAACTTGGACTTGGAAATCTTGGGAGTGGCATCCCTGATTCAGAACTAAGTATGCTCGTCTTTGTAAGATATCGACTTCTCATCAATGGAATATAAAAATAACTTCTAAAAACCTGTCTACAAAGAGAAATGGATCGGACATTGCTATTTCTAATTACTAACATTGGATAAAATTGTGGTAAGCAATTGGCGGTGCTTACATCATTACTAATTTTGTAATGCTTTTACGTGTACAAAACAAGATCTGATCGCAAAATGAATGGATCTGAGATAAAATGAGAGAATGGATCTGTATTCCCACAGTCTCCATTTGCATAAGACGTAAACTCTGCAATCTTCAAGTTTTGAACGAGACATTTAAATACAGGGAGTGGAATGCACAATGAGCAATCAAGGTATGTTTTTACCTGTGGACAGTGAATTCACTTCCTGGTTATGCTTTCTTACTTTGGGCAGCTAATTCACAGGTTTATGTAAGGATTTACTTCAGGTAACAATCAGGTGAGGATTCTTCTAATTATTAACATAGCTTGTATAATTAATTAACGCTCACTCAGGTGAAAATAAAAGCGTCCCAGATTCATGACATTTATGTTGTGTTTATGTTATGGAGGTAATGCCTGAATTGAAACGAAATAAACGTAATCAGGGTCTGACCATTACCGCGGGGAGCAGATTTACAGGAGGAGAGAGAGAGAGGAGGGACCTCTATATAGTTACTGAATTCCTGGCTTAATATGACCCCAATATGATATTTTCCTTGGGGAGTGCTGCATGTAAGATTACACTTCACATGCGCGGATCTAGGAAAAGGGAAAGGGGTCGGATCCGCCTGGAAAATTCAAATTTATTAAATTTCCATAGTATAATAACCGAACATAGGCTCGCCCCCTCCCCTGGCAAACATAATTATCTCATTAATCCCCCCCCCCGATAAATTTTATGGATTTGCGCATGCTTTATAAACACATAAAAACAAGAAAAATCAGGAGCACCGACCCTGAGCCCCACATTCTTACAGGTAAAGGTATTGCGTTTATACCTGTCATAGGTGATAAAATATCTTTTTAAAAGATTAATTCATCATCGCTTATGTATTCATGCAAACATTGGACTTAGACAGCAGCGTGTATTAACCTGGCCTGAGATGATACAGTGATACTGTGAATAAAATGAAGAGGTCTGACTCCTCCCAAAGCACCATTCTGCTATGTTGTAGAGACATGTTGGCGGCGGGGGTGACCTTCAAACACAACAATGATAACCTGACGGTGAAGGAGTTTTACGACAAGTACCACTCCAGCCTCCCCCAGCTCATCGTGGTCACCCAGGGATACTGCGGGGACATCGGGCTGGAGGAGTTCAGCATTGGCCAGGTTGGTGTTTTTGCAGGATGGGGTAGGGTGGGATGGAGGGAGCCGTGTGTGTCTGAAAGAGATTGCACAAAAAGAAAAATTAATGTAAGCATGTTAAGGGAATTTTTTTGCCAAGAAAGTTTTTTAATGATATTCAAACTCTTTGGAAAGAAAATAAGTGTTTATAGAAAATACCCTAGCATTCCGTTAAAATCTCTTATTACAGATTCTACTGAAACCTTATGACCTGATCTGATGTTATTAATAATATTTAATAGGTAATTCGGATTCACACATCGTCCGCACAGAGACGGGTGGTGGCCAAGGTGGAGAAAGGCCTGTCCGTGCTGGAGGGGCGCGAAATCAGCATCCCCGTGGACTACGACATGAAGTTCTTTATCCTGAAGGGCGGCAAGAAAGGTGAGGCTCTTACGGCAAGAAAGGTGAGATTCGGGCGGCGAAAAAGGTGAGACTCGGCCGGTCGCAATAAAGGTGAGATTCGGGCGGCGAGAAAAGTGAGATTTGGGTGGCAAGAAAGGTGAGACTCAAGCGGCGAGAAAGATGAGACTCGGGCGGCGTTAAAAGTGAGATTCGGGCGGCGAGAAAGGTTAAACTTGGGCGGTGAGAAAAGCGAGACTTGGGCGGCGAGAAAGTTGAGTGTTGAGTTGCTGCATTCTGAGCGGCAAGTGAGAATATGTATGAAGTTGGAAAAAATGATTGGTGTAGAGCGGCAATTGAGTAAAAGAAACAAGAAAGGTGAGTTTCGAGCTGAAAGTAAAAAAAAGCTAATTGTGTTAAGAGCGAAGAAGTGGATGTTATTAAGCGGAAAGAAAGAGAGTTGATAGGCAAAAAAAAATTATTGTCGAGCTGCAATAAAAATAAGTGTTTCGCGTTTTAGGAAGATGAGTTTTTCGCGGTTTCAAAGGTTGAGTGTTGAGCGCAATAAGAAAATAATTTTGGGGGTTTAAGAAGATAAGAGTTGAGTGGAATAAAAATATGAGTGTTGAGCGGTTTAAGCATATGATAAGTGTTTGGCGGTTTAAGAAGACGATTGTTGAGCGGTTTCAGAAGATGAGCATTGAGCGGTCTAAAAAAATAATGAGTGTTGAGCGGTTTAAGAATATGATGATTGTTGTGCGGTTTAAGAATATGATGAGTGTTGAGCGGTTTAAGGAGATGATGAGTGATGAGCGGTTTAAGAAGATGAGTGTTGAGCGGTTTTAGAAAATGATGAGTGTTCAGCGGTTTAGGGAGATGATGAGTGATGTTCGATGTAAGAAGATGGGTGTTGAGCAGTTTAAAAAATGATGAGTGTTGGGCGGTTTAGGGAGATGATGAATATTCAGCAGATGAAGGAGATGATGAGTGATTAGCGGTGTAAGAAGGTGAGTGTTGAGCGGTTTCAGGGGATGATGAGTGTTGAGCTATTTAAGAAGATGAGTATTGAGCAGTTTAATAAATGATGTGTGTTGGGCGGTTTCAGGAGATGATGAGTGTTGAGCTATTTAAGAAGATGAGTGTTTAAGAGTACAAGTATGATTTATTGTGCACAGTGCACAATTGGCGGATCTGACGATCTTGTGCTCTGTATCTTTGAGTCATTTTGTTCTAATTTACTTTTTCTAGGTCTTGTCTGACTTTTAAAATATTTGAATAAATCAATATCTTTATAATTTTTGTCTTATATACAGTGACAAACAATATTATACTGTATGTAATACTTAATCATATCCCTGTAAGATAAGTTACAAGGAAAAAAATTAAAATCAATTTGTACATTTTGTCACATAGAAAAACAATTAATTCAAGTTTATATCTTATTTACTTTGACAAACAGGAGGAAAAGAATCCTCTCTCCATGAAATCCTTGAGAAGCATTCACTTCCGGTAGAAGTGACCCCGTCTGACTCGCATCAGCTGATGAATATTCAGGGTCAGGACCGGGAGACCGGGAAATCGTGTCACCTCAACCTGGTCCACTCATACGAGGACAGGTATCTCCTTGGCAACGCGGTGTCGGACGGCAAGTACTTTACGTGGAATGGTCAACTGGAAACTTTATTTACTTGCATCCGTACATTATTATGCAACCTTCACAATATATAACTCCATAACTATAACGTAACGTAATACAAATGAGCAGTTAAGATTAACAGCAGTACTTGTGTACCCAACTATTAAAATGGCTCATGCACAATATACTGGAAAGTAAAGAATCTTATGAAAGTTGGTCCCAGATTTAAATGTAATATTGGTTGTAGCGAGCTCTGTTGGCCAAAGGCATTAATATTGCACAGTGTCCACGAGTTTCTGCTTTACATATATATACAGCACGTGCTGTTGTTATCAAAGTTTTATATTAACAGTTTACAGATTATGAGGATATCATTACGGTCGAGGCGTGATCAAATCTGTTATTCCTTATTCCTTAGATATAGGAGGAATAGGCACTAAAGTGTACATTCAGTATTAATGACACATTCATTTAAATGTAATTGACTTTAACAATTTAAAAAAAAAACGAAGCACTTTTCTGGAAGTGTATCTCAAACGAGAATCTTCTATGTAGTTCCGCTTTCGCCAACCACAGAGTCGATATTTGAATTTATATAATTCATTTCTCTGTTGTCAAGTATACAGACATCAAGTCCTAATTAATCGCCATCAATGAAACTGTTACAAAATGTAGACGTAACATGATGTGGATTGATACATTTATTTCGGCGAAAGCTCAGCAAGAAGGTTTATATACGAGTTAACGTTTTATATAGCCAATGAAACAACGCGTAACAAGCAGATACAGAATTATTATAATAAAGGTATGTCGTATGCCTGTAGGTATGCTGTACGCCCAGGTAACCGCCGTGCCCGTCTACCTGCCTGACCTGAGGCTGTCTATAGCCGTGGGGATTGAGGGCTTCTCCGAGGCCCAGTCGGCGACCAGCCTCCAGAACATGGAACTCAAAGTCATGCAGAATGTCAAGTTTAACACCGATTTTGGAAACCCCAGTAAGATATTAAATAACACCTGTTTATAGCTCAGCAAGTTCCTCCATCGTTCTTAGGATGTAGAGAAACATGTCAAATCAATTTTGAGTACCTTACTTTTTTATGGTTATGAACTTTCCCAATTTTCAGTGATATTAGATTAAATACAAAACGATTAGTAAACAATGAAACCGTTTTGACCGATATATTAAATATGTATAAAATATTGGTATTTCCATGACATATATATTCTTTTACACTGAAATGAAATAAACTGAGCAATTTAGTGGTCTATATGGTTTATTTTCTGTATATGTAAATTGATTCTATGGACTATTTTCTGTAGATGTCGCTGTTTACTCCCACGAATCTACCACACACAACGAGTACTCAGACTTCACGTACCGCGCCCCCGCGGAGTACTACAACATGGACGACATACTACGTCACAAGATCGCCAACCGACCCTCCAAGCTCCTCCACTACATTGACCAGTCGGCGGATACGTACGAATTCATCCCCATGGATGCTGTGAGCAAAAAACCTCCGCCTAAGGCGCCTAAACCAGCAAAGGACAAGAAAGCTCAACCGGTGAAACCCATGACTCCGCCCCCGCCGTGTATTCCCGAGAGGCCGGCGGTGTTTCCGGACACCGAGCAGGCTGGGAGCGCACCGGAAGTCAACCGTCTTGACAACAGAGTATCACGCGTGCCAAACGTGGAGGAGCTGAAGATCCACGAGTTAGGGGAATGGATGAAGGAGCTAAAGCTAGATAAGTACGTGAGTGTATTCGCCGAGCAGGGCATCGATGGAGTTCTGCTGAAGGAATTGTCCCGCCAGGATTTAAAGACTGAATTTGGAATGTCTTCTGTGGAGGCTATCAAACTGAACAAGTTCGCGTTGACGGGGCATGTCCCGTCCTAAAGACCCGAAACATTAAACCATCGTCTTCTGTGATAACTTGGACTCTTAGAAAGAAAATGAGATCACTCGCCCAACAAAGAAAATACCGGTAAAACATGGCAGAGAAACAAGATTATATCTGTAATGACAAATGTTCAAAGTCATTATATGTTCGTTTTCTCATATTAAGAAATTAACTGTACGAGGAAACTCTGAAATGTGCATGTAATATACCCCTTTAAATCTCATGTATGCAGGCAAAGTACATCTCGTATATCTTATTAATGTATAGTTATATTGTAATGTGTCCCGAAATTTTGCTTCCAACACTGTTTTCTTAAAATTTCGATAATCATTATTAGTACCTTTGGGCCCAAGCTACATTCATACACTAGAATGAAAAAAGCTTGAAACGCTCCCTCAAACGCCAGAGGTTTTAATAAAAAGTATACGGGCGTTTTGCACTGCAAACGATATAAAAAGTACTCAAGTGATAATGTTGGTGTTTCGAGTGACTTCCGAATGGAAAAAAGCAAAGGACTATGCACTATACCCATCATCCCTTTCCTTTTTTTTTCCTATGATTAATTTTTTAAATTTGTTATCATTATCAGCCCATTATATATGTCTCAAGTCGAAAAATAACATAAATATCACGCCTCGGTTGCATTTTATTTTCACACTTGTTTCCCCTGACAGGTATGTGCATTTCTTATGAAAAACAACGAAAAGTGATAGAAACGGTAACCTAGGACAGAGTAGACTAGTAGATTCAACATTGCATTCGCCTTTTATCACGTATGCATTTCCGTCAGTTATTATATAACAGGGTCATTTGTTTAAGGAAGTTATTAGAGTAAACACAACTGACACAAACAAGTAAACACAACTAGACTGTGCATGGCTAGCGGGCATCCCTAACCCTAACCCTACAACCATGTCTAACAAACAACATACAACAGTAGATTTACAGGAACTATGTCAGTACCAGTTAACCACACACCGGCCTGTGTTACGTATCATTCTGCTGGTCCTATCTGCCTATACCTAATCAACATGCAGTCCTCAGAGTCCTCGGGTGGATTTTTTCTTTACCCTGGATTCAAACAAGCTTAACCCTGGAAGAGTGGCTGTGATATATGACCTTGCAATCCCCAGGGTTACAATTGGCTTTAGTCATGGTAACAACAATCATGACTTAATCTTGTCATTTCATTAATTTAGTCGCCATGACAACAGTAATAACTCATTCTGACCTTGACACACCAACAGTAAGTAATTCTTACTTTGTCACACTTACTGTATACACAGAAATTATTGTTAAATTTATATACCTTCAAAGCCAGTTAACGAAATGTTGAATAATGCCCCATATGTACATACTACAAAAGTAAACTCAATCAATGTCTTCAAAATATTAAATGCAAGAGTTTGAGTTTTTGAGTTTTTATTTTCCTCATCACATACGATAATTTTCTAACTATGATATGATTTCTGTATTCAATAACAATTTGTTTACCTGTCGTTACTATAATGCCCTTTTTAACTTCCATTCCCTAAAGAGATTCGACAACAGTTTGTATTAATAGGCCCCTGTTATTAACACTCACTTTAGATCATTATTTTGGTAAGTATACACATCTTGTTCTTTATGGAAATAAACTTCAACCGAAGAAGCAATTAACAAACCACGCCCTGATGATTTGTGGTGAGAGTGGGGGTAGAGGTTACCGATGTACGCAGTGACAATTAAAGTCTCTCTACCTTAACTTTAAACCGTATTCACGTTTTGAAATAACTCGCCTATTCAAACATGTCGCATATCTGACAATAAGTGGCGATTTATAAGGAGAACGGTAAAGAGTCGAGGGTATTTGGAGAGCCCTTCTATTTGAGACCATAACATATGGCTTCATCACACTTCTACTAAAATAAAAATCGGCAACACTTAAATTTTTAAAAAATCAATCAAAAGTTTTTTCCATGCAACCAAACTTCCTTAAAATTTAAATTAATAAAAAATTGAACTTCTCTTTGTTAATTGCTTTGTTTTGGTGTTACGAAAAATAAGTAGGTGTCCTATCGGTACACCTCTGGAGTTATCTCCCATCGGTCCTACATATAGCTCGGGAGCCGGTGCCCGATCCTTAGTCTCTCTGCTTCTCACCATGTGGACAACAGCCTTCCTTCTGTATCTAGCGACCGGGACCACGTGGGCAGGTAAACTTGAATTAATTTATTAGAATAATCAATTCAAAACTTTATAATTTATATGACAATTTAAGAAAGATATGCGATATATACTGCGTCTTGATTTATATCAATTATGTTTTAGGCATGCCTATCATCAATTTAGAAATATCACAAGAATAAATGTCTTGAAAGTTGATTTTGATTATTACGTAATTCAGAGAATAATGGAGTTTCTTTTACAAGTGAAGATATTGTTTTACAACCAAATGAAAAGAGATCGGGAAAGATAATTTAAAAAAAACCGACAGACCTGTCTTGTGCTTTATTGTAAGCCAATAAGAGAAATAAAACGTCTTTTCCAAAAGTTTATTTGGTAAAGGACCACAGATCTTATGAAGGATCGTATAGTGGCTCTCCCTCAAAAGTGCTGCCGAGTATATTTTATATGATAACATATTACATAACACTAATTTACGTACAAAACAAACAAATTTATATTCAAGTAAACAAATTCCATAATAAATTGTGATAATAAGTTTTATAATAAATCGTGATAAAATCCTGGAAAATCACAAAATAATTTATAATATAATATAAATTTCTACAGTTTTTAATTTGACGTCACAGTCTTATTTAAAAGTTAATATAATGTCAACATAAAAAGATGTCGGACAAGCTACTGAAAAAAATAAAATATCAATAAATCTGATTTTTTTTTAAAAAAAACATTTAAAACAATATGTATTTAACATATCATTGATTTGTAGCCTATAAATATGTTCAAAACTTGGAATATGTTGACTCAAACAGACATGTATATACGCATCAAACCTGCAAAAGTGTCATTTCTTAGAACTTCAAGGCATTTTCTTTCATGGAGTGGGTCTGTGCTCCATATTTTTCTCAAAATCTAAATAAGGTCTAAGGAAAAACAAGCCGATTTCCTGAGTAAGCAAACATGTGGGATGACCCACTATACATTAAAAATATCATTTTGTGTCCCAACAATTGAACATTTTGAAAAAATAATTCAAGTCCGTAAACTCGTGGCCAAAGTCACACACAGCGTACTTCGATGTGTCTGATATGGCTCAGTGGTTAGAGCATCTGACATAAACTAACCTTGTATATCTATGGTTTTTATGTTATGGGTTCGATACCACCAACATTTGAGGCAATATTTTGTTTTCCTTATCGTTTGTTAAATATTTTATAAACTGAATATAGTTAGAAATTGTGATTTTGCAAACTTGTATTATAATATATTGAAATGGATTTACATGTAATTGGGAAAAAATTAATTGAAAGTGTATTTCAAGACTGAACCGAATGGGTATTTGCGCTATCTTATCCCACCATCTTCTTTAGCAATGTTCAATTATTGTTCCTTTATCGGCTCCCCTAAATAGATGAACATCCTAGCTTTGTTTACACTGTCCTTAACCCAATTAACAGGTTGTTTACTACTTCGGAAAAGTCTTCCTCTTTCACATCCCGATCAGATTAAAGGTCAATGTACTTATAATAATCGTAAGTACATTGTAAAAGGCCAATATATTCTATTGTAAATACATTGCAAAAATGATAAATATGTTTAATATTATTAGATTAAAATAATTGTATCAAACCCCATAGGTTTACATTTATGAATTTTTTTTAATTTAATTTAACGCCGCTTTTTCTAAAAAAAAAAAAAACAAAAACAAAAACACAACCATACAATCACGCCACGTGTGATAAAGAATTCAGAGCACATGGAATTCTTTTAGAAACTAGAAAAAAATAAAATAGGGTGAAAGGATACTATCTAGGTGAAAGCTTTTTTCTGTTTTGCAATTATCCAACTTTCTTCCTGTGAACTGCATAAATCGCATTCAGTAATATAAAGATAAATAAACATGTCAATGTTAAAACAATTTTTCGACCATACGCACTTAACTCAGTTCAAAAAATAAGGATATTAATTCAAAGAATTTTCTTACTTATTGCCAATTGATACATTAAATTGAGTCCATATATAACCAATATACCTATTCTGAAAATAGACAATAAAGAGTAAAAAAGGTAAGTACGGTATGTTATTTTTGCGCAATCTGTGGTTTCGTGTGTTGCTTTGTGGTGGTTGGGGCTGTTAGATATTTTGAATACTTACCCCTGCCGGTTTTTCTCCGTCCCCTCAGATTCCTGCGCGGGCCGGTGTGGGGCGGGGTTGGACTCCAGCATGACTTGCCAGTGTAATACCAATTGCGCCACCTACGGGGACTGCTGCAGCGACTACTACGCCCTCTGTACGCAACGTAAGTATTGCTTAAATCAAATTCATGACAGTAAACCCGTCTCCATAGAAAAGTCACTCCTTTGTGATTTCAGAGACTTGCAGTGGAAGGTGCAACGCTGCGCTAGACAATACCAAACCTTGTCAGTGTAATAGCGCATGCGTCAATTTCGGCGACTGTTGCCCGGATTATCAAAGTCTCTGTGTGGGTGAGTAGTTTCAACTACGTGTATTACGTGCAAAGCCCGGCAATGGAAAAACAATCTCAAGAGACAATAAATCTATTCTATAAATAAAGATTAAAGCGTGATCTTCATATTTTATATATATATATATATATATATATATATATATATATATAAATATATATATATATATATATATATATATATATATATATATATATATATATATATATATATATATATATATATATATATATATATATATATATATATAAGTGTTTGAACACAGTCATATTTTATTGATTAATAAAAGTAAAATAATTAAAGGTGGTGGCGGTGGAACACCTGACGTCACATGTGACATCAGTTGCCTTGCCAACCAGCTGTGGGACAATGACATCAATAGAGTTCAGGTTTGGGAGTACGAGGTCAACCATCAGGGGCAGACAACCACGAGCAGTACATCGGACCAGGCCGCTCAAAGGTACACAAGCCACTCAAAGGCACATAGTCAGGCCGCTCAAATGTTCATAGTCAGGTCGATCAAATGTTCATAGTCAGGCCGCTCAAATGTACAAAGTCAGACAGCTCAAATGTACAAAGACCGCTCAAGAAGTACACATTCAGACTGCTCATTAGTAAGTAGCCTACATGTGGTAAAGGTCGCTCATTCAGGCCGCTAAAATTTCAAAGTCAACCTGCTCAATAGTACAAATCAGGTCGCTCAAAAGTACACATTAGGCTGCTCAATTGTAAATACATGTATCAAAAATCAGGTGCTCAAAGGAACAAAGTCAGGCTGCAGGTCAATGAAATGTACACCTTCAGACCGCTACAACGTACAAAGTCAGGCTGCTCAATGGTACAAATCAGGTCGCTCAAAGGCACATTGTACAGTCAGGCCGCTCAAAGTTAAAAAGTCAGGTCGCTCAAAGATAAAAAGTTCATCATTTTATTCTATCTGTTAATTTATGTAACAATTTCTTTATATGTGTTATAATGTTTTAATCATTTTTTCAAAACTTTAAAGAAACTCGCTTATTGAATGTCCTCTACAGGTGATTCTGTTTCAGCCTGTTCGTGGCCATGTCTCCCTGTTTTTGAGCCTGTTCACGTACCTGTTTACTTATTATCAGCCTAGCTGTTCACGTACCTAATTTTCAGCCAGTTTGCGTTCCTATTCTTCAGTCTGTTCGCGTACATGTACCTGTTTACCTGTCTTTCAGCCTGTTCATGTACTTATTTTCAGTCTGTTCACGTATTTCTTTTTCAGCATGTTCATACACCCTTTTTTTGTATGTTCACTTACCTGTTTTTCAGCCTGTTCACGAACTCTTTTTTGTATGTTCACGTACCTGTTTTTCAGCCTGTTCACGTACCTGCAGGAGGAAAACGTATTCCTGAAGCCGACCTACAGCACGTTCCTGGCCCTGCTTGACAACTACACGCCCAGTACCTCAGTCACCGAGAGCCAGGATGCCGCGGAGTGGATAGAAATCGACGCCTTCCTGGACGCCATCTTAGCCACTGACGTCATGAACCACCTGTACAACTTCCTGGTCGAACACGGTGATTACTACATATACCACTTTCAGGCACTTATCACCACGAGCTGGAAAGTGTTTGTCTTATTTGTCAATTTTGTGAATTTTAGAAAATGCTGCAGGTAACACACCGAACTTATGTAACTTACATAGATTTTCTAACAACGGTGGTATCAAGGCCAGCAATAAAAAAAAAGTCTGGATTATTTAAGAAATGAACTCAATGTCTACCCAAGTTATACTCGTATAACCTGGGTTGGGGCAATTTACGCTTTATAATCCGCGAAGCGGATTATAAAAAAGCGTAAATTGCTCCAACCCAGGTTATACGAGTATAACTTGGGTAGATATTGAGTTCATTCCTTATAATTTAATTTTCTGGAATTTGCTGTACAAATTGAGTCCGTTTTACTTTTAAAAATGATATAAATCTGTTCAAAATTTAAACGTAACGTCAAGTGAATTAGTACGTTGGTGCATTGTGACGTGTCTTGTGACGTGCAAACCAGAGGCCTGTTCAACAGAGCGGGTGCTCGCGAGCGCTCGCCAAAATTCCCTATACCTGCAACACAAATTTTGGCGAGCGCTCGCGGGCGCTCTCTCTGCTGAACACGCCTCTGGTTATACAAATTTAACTAAATTTTTCTATCCAATCAAATGCCGCGTAACAACCAGAATTAAATTATTTATAAATATTCATTAATTTTTAATTTTTAATATCATGAGTCGATTGACTTCAGGTCACGTGACTGACGCCACTTCCTACAGAGAGGTCATTAAGGAGCTCTGGTTCAACCTGTACGCACGCTCCAGCAGTGGACCAATCAACAGCAGCGGATTTGAGCACGTGCTAGTCGGAGAAACTTCTTCCAAGGTCTCTGGCTTCCACAACTGGATTCAGTTTTACTTGGAGGAGAAGAAAGGGACCATCAACTATCAGGGCTGGGTTTCGAGGAGCCAGGTACGATTATTATATGTATAGGCCTCATGTACTTTAAAGGGGCAGCTAGTAGTGCAGCTTTCATCATCATTTAATCAAAATTTTCTTTTACTCTTCCAGCCTTTAAACATCGTGGCTGCCAGATTTACCTGGAATGGACTCTCTAAGGCAAAGGGGTCATTCTTTGTTGGGGTCAGTCCAGAGTTCGACATCGCTATCTACACCGCATGCGCATTGACCCGGCCCAACTCCAGCTGTTCCTTTACTATGGCTGGAACCTCCCTCACCATCCAGACCTATGATGTAGCACACAAGTCCGGGCTCCAAGTGGCCACCGCCTACCCCAACATCTAACCGGCGGATGAAATCCAACATCTGACCGGCGGACCAAAACATCTATCAGTGAACCGTGTCATGTGGTTCTTATTAAACTATTTCAATATAAGTTTTGTTTCCTTTTTGATGTGTGTTATAGTTTGCACACCCCGGAATAAGAATATCACATTCATAGTACTAGTTTTTGGACTGATGATTTTATAAATGATTGAATACTACAAGACTATCCAAAGAAATGTAAAACAATTTTTTGTCGATTTGTGCAAGAATTTCCATTGAATACACTAATCACCTATTGCTTACAACTCAATAAGTTTGTCCCGATTAGGGACTGATAAATTTTCTTTATAAACAAATCCAATAAAGAATAAAAATACATGTAAATCATTACGTGTTTCAAACTCAAATTTGGCCCGTTTACAGAGTGTAACTTTCCTCTGGACATTTGCAGCAGTCTTTGGTCAGTGTATCAGTTTAAGCAACTGAAATCAAAAGTCCCACGAGTAAAGGCGAGTGAAATATCCCTTGTATATCTTTGACTACTCTTTAGTTCGTCCTTTAAAGTCATGGTATCCTACCATTAACAAGAATAATTTTTAAGAAACATGATCAAATGTCTTCTTTTTTAATTCTGCATCAAGGATGCATCACTTGTGTCCAATGACAACAACATTTGTGATAAGATCCACGCATCTGAGATCAACTGAGAAAACCTGGCATATACTGAATACATTTGCTGATTTCAAATTCACAACATTTCCCAATGAGACATTTTGTGGCATAAAAATATACAGGTAATCAAAATAAAAAAGATATACTTCATTTGCTTAGTTTATTCATTAGGAAATGCTTTTTGACAACCTGGTTGAGTTTTCATATTAAATACACTTATTAATACATGTACAGCAAATCATTTGTCTTCAGTGTTTTGTGAATGAATACATGGCATTTCTCATTTTATTGACTAGTACAGGTAGTACATGGATTTCGACTGTTGTGCACCTTTTTGTGGGATCTTGACCTTTAGCAGGACTATTGCAATGAGCTATGGTAATGGTCAACAGTTGATCCTCTAACCCCTCCACTGACCGTGACGGGATCCTGTGACCCCTCCACTGACTGGATCCTGTGACCCCTCCATTGACCGTGACTGACCATTACTGTGGGAGTCCAACTCCAATATTTGATCACTTCTTTATTTAGCACAAAAACTGTTGATATTTGAATACCATTACTAAATAATGATGTACCGGTATTTCTCCAAGTAGTACTCTACTTTGCTTTAACAGTGGCCCACTCTGTGGTCTGTATCTTAATTTAAACATTCTGGTGGCCCCATCACTTTATGTTTCTGTACTTTAACATTAACATTCTGGTGGCTCTTTCACAATCGGTTGGATGACCACTGGAGTGCCTGTACAACTATCTGTGGTAGGCGGCCATTCTCTGGACCCTGACCAAGTCGTGCTGCAGTAGATATAACGTCTTCTTCAGGTTAGGGACATCGGACAACAGATCCCGATCGGATGATCCCGAGGGGGAGAAGTTGGTATCGGCAGACTCCAGAGCTATAAAACAAAATTAGAACATTTATTCTTATTGTAAACAGAAAGAGGGAGATGGCAATTAATTATATACATGTTTTACCATCTATACTACTATATTAAAATAATAGACTCGAATTTTTGGGCTTTAATACCGAGAGATCGTCCCAATTTGTTTTTATTTTTTCTCAATCAAGCTTCGCTAATTAATAATCAATGAAAATTCCTTTAAAAAATCCGGAAATCATCTGGATTTTTTGGATTTTACAATCTTGCGCATGCGCATTACATTCACGCTAAATCACGGGAGGCTCTTTAATTTATGTTTCCACAATATCAGATTTGCATGGATAAACTTAGAAATGATATTACAAATACATGTAAATTTACATTGAAAATTTGTCATATATTCTGTTCATCAAAGAAAATACGGGAGATAACTCTTAACTCAGTTTTGAAAGTCAACATGGTGTGTAAATTCGAAGCGAGTAAAAACTTTGGTGAAAAAGTGTTGAATTCTTCGTTAATATGAATTAAATTTTAAGATGAAAGATATTTAGCCTCAAAATGGTTTGTTATATATAATTTAACTGTTATTTTCAATGCAATTTCAGAGCGATTCTGCAATTTTTTGCTACATTACGGCCATTTACGGGTATATGGTAGGCATTTTAACTGTGGCGATGGCCCGTCTCGAGACACGGTTAGATTATTCAAACTAAGCAGAGTGTAGTGAAATTAATAGCTTTATTGTATGCTTAAAGCTTGGTTATGTAAATGTCATAAATACGGTGTGTTGATGTATCTATTTCGTAAATGTCCGATATCATATGCAATGTCAACCCGTGCATGCACGGGTCAAAGTCTAGTTCCTTTAAAAATTCCTGGACCTACTTAAACTTATTTTTGGCAAACAGGGACTAAAATTTAACTGTGGATTTTCAAGCTTTGATGCAATACCTTCTCTGAATTCATTATCGTCACTTCAAACACCTTTATCAATCATAGCTTACATCAACTATAATTGTCTACCAAACATGTAATTTTCTTTTTATCAGAGACTTGAATAGTACATCTTATTAGGTCAGTATCTAACTTCAGTAAGTACATCTTAAGAGACTTATACTTTGGTAATAAGTTACACAGCATAGACCTGCTCCTCTATGTGTATGTAATATACTATAAAGAGTTACACACCTGAGACATTCTCTTCTATATGTATGCAATATACCACAATAATGAGAATATACTACATGTATAATAATGAAATATACACCTGAATCCTGCTCCTTTATCTTTGTGATATTCTATAATGATGAGTAACACACCTGAGACCTGCTCCTCAATATGTATGTTATATACGATTAAGAGTTACAGTACATACCTGAGACCTGCTCCACAATATGTATGTTATATACTATAAAGAGTTACAGTGCATACCTGAGACCTGCTCCTCAATATGTATGTAATATGCTATAAAGAGTTACAGTACATACCTGGGACCTGCCCCTCAATATGTATGTTATATACTATAAAGAGTTACAGTACATACCTGAGACCTGCTCCTCAATATGTATGTTATATACTATAAAGAGTTACAGTACATACCTGGGACCTGCCCCTCAATATGTATGTTTAATACTATTAAGAGTTACAGTACATACCTGAGACCTGCTCCTCAATATGTATGTTATGTACTATAAAGAGTTACAGTACATACCCGAGACCTGCTCCTCGATGTGGTCCAGTCGCTGCTCTATCTCTGTTTGGACGCGTAGAATGTGCTCCAGTAAGTTTCTCTCGCAGTGTTTGAATGGATCCTCCTTAACGACTTCTACACTGTCCAGAAGGTCAGACATGTCCTCCACTCTGACCTCTGAACTCAGAGCTGCCTCCAGGGGTAGATCTATGTCTGGCCCAATCAGTCCCTCTGTTTCCATGGAGTCTTTCTGGTCACCTGGTTTTCCTGTTTGATTGTTCACTGTGTGGTCTCCATCATCCTCAGGACATCTGGCCCGTCCTCCACTGTCACCACTGGACGTAGCACGGTTCACTCCATCATTCTCAGGACCTTCCTTTGGGGTCACAGTGTTTGAAGTATTTTGTTCTGTTTGTTCACTAGGTAAATTATTATCTCTTGAAACAGTCAGCTGTTCGGAATTCTTAACACTTTCATCTGAGTGCTCTTGATCAGATTTATTTTCTTGATTTGGAACATCAGTCGATTTTTCAGAGTTGTCAGTAATTTCTTTCACATTCCCCACTTCAGCCTCTTGCTTTTCTGGTTCGCCTTCCTTCACAATCTTTGTGCTGGTTCCCTGCTCCTCCTCTGACTTTGTTATAGTGTTGTTATCTGTACTATCACCCACATCAATCTCAGTTTTGTTTTCTTCAGTTTCTGTTTCGATCTCAGGTTTTTTCTCCGAGTCAGAATTATCCTGTTGTTTGGAATTTTCAACAGAATTGGACCTATCAATGGCCATCTCTTCACCTTCACTCTCATCCTCATGCTCTATGGGGTCAAAGTTCACATTATCCAAGTCCTGTAGCCACATCTGAAGCATTGGGTCTTTCTGGTCCTTCCGCCTGGTCAAAAATAAAACACATATGCTTAATAGCAAACAGATCACATAATTACCGGTATATAAGTTCATTTTTTCTAAAACATTAACATTTATAAACAGGCAAAGTTGTGAAATATACATATTGGTTGTATAATATAGACATGGGAATATATGACCTGACCTTTTCACCACATGAACCAGGTGTAGAAATTTTGTTCATTTAAGCCTAAAAAATTTCTGTTCACTTAAGTTTAAAAATGATCAAGCAATCAGTTCTGAAGAATGGGTGTCCTTTGACATATTTATCAGATATTCACATGTGTATAGGGCATAAATACATGTACTTCAAGAAAGGGAACAAAAAAAATCATAATTGCTTAGTTTACACAAGCAGACAGCTTGAGAGCCTTATATGAGTAGCAGGAATACCTGGCAGTCTGTAGCTGTTGTTTGAGGCCGTGGAGCACTGCTGACACATTGTGGACATCCCCGACTAGACCGTGTGTGGCCTGGACCGTCCGGCAGCAACCCTCGTCCTCCTCCTGATTGGGTAAAAACCCAAAATGGGCCATGTGACCCAGTTTCAGCCAATCCTGGTCATGCATGAACCGGCGGCTGTCTCGGATACCTGAGTGGTCAAACAAGTCGATAAAGACAGAGTTCTGATTACAGGTGAACTCCATATTTTCTTCTCAGTTTACAGAAAAATTAATATGGTGTGAAGTTGGTAAACTTGATCGGTAAAAAGTCAAATAATAAAGAATCATTACCATATGATTTAGTATTCCTGGACTCTTTTTAACACTATAGACAAAACATTAGTTACCTGGGGGATTTTCACAGACAAAACATTAGTTACCTGGGGGATTTTCACAGACAAAGCATTAGTTACCTGGGGGATTCTCACAGACAAAACATTAGTTACCTGGGGGTTTTTCACAGACAAAACATTAGTTACCTGGGGGATTTTCACAGACAAAACATTAGTTACCTGGGGGATTTTCACAGACAAAGCAGATGTACTTTTTGGGCAACGTGTCCTCTGTGATTTCAAAGCAGGCTGCATGTTGCCAGCACAGACAGACATCACACTGAAATAAACAAGAACTGTTTTATAATTCTTAAATAGTACTGTATATGATTCTTTATCCCGCAAATATTGACAGGTTGCATGTTGCCAACATAGGCAGACATTACATTAGAAATATACAAGAATCGTTTTACTATTTAATTCTCTTCCCCTCAAATAAATATGAGAAAAGACTATCTGTAATTTTATGATCGGTTATAAAGTGCATCATAAAACTGAGTGAGTGAGTTGGTGAAATGGCTGAATATCTCAGTAAGGATATGTGTGGCTAACCTGGATCATAAGTCCATTTTCTTCATTAAATCGACAGATACAGTTGACGACCTCGTCCTTACTGAGCGTGTCCTCAAACTCCATCTCCATCGATTCCTCGGCAATCGTGACCTCCTGACCAAAGGTGTGAGACTTGTCACTCAATTTATAGGCAGCAGCTGTTTAAAGAAAAATATTGGGGGTGTAAGATCAGACATCCTATTTTGGGGGTGTAAGATCAGACATCCTATGTTGGGGGTGTAAGATCAGACATCCTATGTTGGGGGTGTAAGATCAGACATCCTATTTTGGGGGTGTAAGATCAGACATCCTATATTGGGGGTGTAAGATCAGACATCCTATGTTGGGGGTGTAAGATCAGACATCCTATGTTAGGGGTGTAAGATCAGACATCCTATGTTGTGGGTGTAAGATCAGACATCCTATGTTGGGGGTATTAAATTAGACATCCTATGTTGGGGGTGTAAGATCAGACATCCTATGTTGGGGGTGTAAGATCAGCCATCCTATGTTAGGGGTGTAAGATCAGACATTGAAAGTTGGGGGTGTAAGATCAGACATCCTATGTTGGGGGTGTAAGATCAGACATCATATGTTGGGGGTGTAAGATCAGACAGCCTATGTTGGGGGTGTAAGATCAGACATCCTATATTGGGGGTGTAAGATCAGACATCCTATTTTTGGGGTGTAAGATCAGACATCCTATATTGGGGGTGTAAGATCAGACATCCTATGTTGGGGGTGTAAGATCAGACATCCTATGTTGGGGGTGTAAGATCAGCCATCCTATGTTAGGGGTGTAAGATCAGACATCCTATGTTAGGGGTGTAAGATCAGACATCCTATGTTGGGGGTGTAAGATCAGACATCCTATGTTGGGGGTGTAAAATCAGCCATCCTATGTTAGGGGTGTAAGATCAGACATCCTATGTTGGGGGTGTACGATCAGACATCCTATGTTGGGGATGTAAGATCAGACATCCTATGTTGGGGGTGTAAGATCAGACATCCTATGTTGGGTGTGTAAGATCAGACATCTTATGTTGGGGGTGTACGATCAGACATCTTATGTTGGGGATGTACGATCAGACATCCTATGTTAGGGGTGTAAGATCAGACATCCTATGTTGGGGGTGTAAGATCAGACATCCTATGTTAAGGGTGTAAGATCAGACATCTTATGTTGGGGGTGTAGGATCTGACATCCTATGTTGGGGGTGTAAGATCAGACATCCTATGTTGGGGGTGTAAGATCAGACATCCTATGTTGGGGGTGTAAGATCAGACATCCTATGTTAGGGGTGTAAGATCAGACATCCTATGTTGGGGGTGTAAGATCAGACATCCTATGTTGGGGGTGTAAGATCAGACATCGTATGTTGGGGGTGTAAGATCAGACATCTTATGTTGGGGGTGTAGGATCTGACATCCTATGTTGGGGTGTAAGATCAGACATCCTATGTTAGGGGTGTAAGATCAGACATCCTATGTTAGGGGTGTAAGATCAGACATTCTATGTTGGGAGTGTAAGATCAGCCATCCTATGTTAGGGGTGTAAGATCAGACATCGTATGTTAGGGGTGTAAGATCAGACATCTTATGTTGGGGGTGTAGGATCTGACATCCTATGTTGGGGGTGTAAGATCAGACATCCTATGTTAGGGGTGTAAGATCAGACATCCTATGTTAGGGGTGTAAGATCAGACATCCTATGTTGGGGGTGTAAGATCAGACATCCTATGTTAGGGGTGTAAGATCAGACATCCTATGTTAGGGGTGTAAGATCAGACATCCTATGTTGGGGGTGTAAGATCAGACATCCTATGTTGGGGGTGTACGATCAGACATCCTATGTTGGGGGTGTACGATCAGACATCCTATGTTGGGGGTGTAGGATCAGACATCCTATGTTGGGGGTGTAGGATCAGACATCCTATGTTGGCGGTGCTTACCATCGGTCAGGCCCTGTTCCTCCTGCTCTATCAGGTCAGTGATGGCAACCTCAGTGGTGCCCTCTACAGTGGTTGCCGGCCGACCCAGGGAGCTGGTGGAGGGGTACCGCTGTCTGGTGGTGACAGAGATGTCAGAGTCTGTAGAACCTGTCAGAAATAATTATGATAACAAAAACAATAACAGATATAGCTTGTCTGTTAAACCCAACAACTGGAATAGAAACTAAAAAGCTGCAGTTTTGAACAAATTTAAATCATGCTGAAAAATTATATTCACTTGAAATCAAAACTAAGCTGTTATCAAATTAAGTTACAGAACTTTGTTGTTTCTACAAAAAATCATTTATTTTTTACTACAATGTCATGAAGATTAAATACTGATATTCTTGTAATATTCCGGCAAAGGGAAAACTAAATGTATACATGTTTCCTATCTTGCCTCAGTGAAGACAAAATAAGAATCATATGGCACAAATCTGTCTTTTCATGCTTGAAGGATATAGATATTTACTAATAAGTTACAAAAAATACTGTTAGTATACTATTAGATAGTAATGCTGACAGAAGGGGAATACTTTTTAAAGTATTTGAATGGAAATAAGCCCAACTTACAGATGCTGGAGGTCTTGCGTCGTTTTCGAGGCGGGTTTTGAGGATGTTTGCCCTCCACCGAGTGGTAGAACTTGATGTGGGATTCCAGCAGGCTCTCCTTACGGAAGGCCTTGTTACAGTTCTCATACGTACACTTGTAGTGGTTGTGTTCCGGCTCAATGACGAAGGCCTTGGGTGGTAGGGCAGTCTCAGGGACCAGGATGTAGTTCACTATCAGAACAAAAAGGACGTCAGAATTCAGAAACTTACAAACTGAAAGTCTTTTCCTGGTTTTCTTTTTAATTATCTTCAATCTTTTCAGAAATATTAATTGTACATATACTTATTTATTGTTAGTATAAAGCTCATTTAGATAAAATATAGCTTTTTTCATATTTTTTTTTTACAATTTACAAATTATTCTGATGTATTTTCACCTATTTTTAAATACTCAATGCTTTAATTCCATAACTTTATTGTTTTCTACAAACATAAAAGACTATTTTATTCATCTCCATTTAATATTCACTGTGTTTTGGAAGCCATTGTTTCATCTATGAAAATTTAAATTTCTGTAGTCAGGTTCATAAGCAAAATGTTGAAAAAAATTTAATAGTTTTTTCTTCGTTTTTTTCTGCTGTGAAAAAAATGACAGTAGGTCACATTTCAAAGTCAAACAACCAGTTTCTTCTTTTTTTTTACACCCAAACTTTGATATAAAGTTGAGTGTACATGTATAAACAGTAGTACAGGGATGGGGTAATTAAAAAAGTATTTGTAATTGGGTGTAATTAATTACATTTTTCAAAGTAATTTGTAATTGAGTCTGTCTTCAATTACAAGTAATTGAATGTATTTGAATACATTCCAAAAATATTGTGTATTTTCAAATACTTTTCAATTACATATCAATTACTTTTTTCCCAAGTTTAAAATATAAAAAAGATGTCTTATAATGATAAATAGAATTTATACATCTTTGGCATGGACTTTTGTTTATACAATAATTCAGTTCAGTTGTTTATTAACTTTAAGCTATACAGCTCATCAGTACAATAAATATAAACAATATACACGTACAGGTAAGTTAACAGGAGAATGTGGCAGAAGTGTACATACTATGATATCAACATCTAATTTGCATTAAGTAAATCTTTTCTTAATTTCAAACCAAAGTGAATAAATTTACCCAGATTACATAGTTCCTTTACATTTTCAACATTAAAAAGTTGCAGAAGTTTACACATTGAAGGTTTTTTCCAGTAATAAGGCTTAATGTATTTTTTGCGATAGCCTTCGTATATGGGACATATTAAAATAAAATGAAATTCATCTTCAATAGAATTTGAACATAAAAAACAGTTTCTATTGTGTCTTTCAATATTATAAAATCGACCTGTTTCTATCGACAATTGATGTGAAGACAACCTGAATCTGGAAATACACTTTTGATATTTGTAAAATAAAATTGTAAATTATGGGTTGCAATTAGGTATTTGAAAAAAGAGCATTTACTAGAAATATCTAGTTGAGAAAAAATATACTGTGTAGCTTGGTCAAAAATACGTTGCTTAACAACAATGAGATCTGCAGCTGTTATTTTTTGTTTTTCCCACAATTCAAACATACCCAGATTGCATAAAAATTTTTTAACATGATACAACCAGTTTTTTGCATTATGTTTTTCGACACAGTCATATAGTGTATAATAGCAATGTTGAATAATACAATTATTATGGTACAGTATTTTTTTCCAGAACTTAACTATGTTGAACATTCTTTGGTACAGCAGAGGACAGCGTCCTAATTCAGAATAAACTGCTACATTTCGAGTTGACCTTTTAACTCCCAAGATATGCTTACAAAAATCAAGTTTCTCAATATTAGGTGCTTTGAGTGAACCCCATACCTCAGAAGCATAGTTAATGACAATGCCAACAAAGCAATCAAACAATGATAGCAAAGTATTATGGTTAAAAAACATGTTTCTAATATTTTTTTTCAATACAAATGATGCCTTCCTGCCTTGCTCAGCAAGTTGTTTCTCAGCTTTAGAAAATTTATTATTGTAGTAAAAAATAATGCCAAGATAAGCAAACTGATCTACAATGTCAAGTGGTTTACCATAAATAAACCATTTTTCGTTTTCTTTTACCCTTCCACCTTTTCTAAAAACAACAATCTTTGACTTATCAACATTAATGTGTAATTTCCATGTGCTACAATAATATGTTAATTCATCCAAAAGTGATTGAAGACCAGCAATTGTTTCTGAAAAAATCACCATGTCATCAGCATACATAAGAAGGAAAAGATTCAGTGATGAAATTTCAAATGGTACACATTCAGAATTTAAAAAATTGATTTCAAAATCATTTACATACAGATTAATTAATGACCCATAATTTAATAATTAAATGTCCCATAATGTTTCATATGTTTATACAGCATAACACACTGCCCAGGGCAATAGGTAAAGATTTAATTCTGTGGAGGTGTGAACTCCTCTAATACCCAAAAAACCCCATTGATTTTAGACTTAAGGGAGTCAAAATATCTCATTCTTGTGAATTATAGCAATTATTATTTATATACTGATATGCTGTACTGCCGAAAGTTGTACTATTTAATGTTAAAGAAAATTTTTCTAAAAATTTTCTAGAAATCTGATCTGAACTGAACTATACAACCTTTAAAAACATAACCATACATAAAGCTCTGTATATCTTAATGCTGTTAATATGTTCTCAAGATTTAAAAAAAAATAAAACTAAAGTATTTGAAATGTAATTAATTACAATTATCAAAGTAATTGAGATTAATTAATTACATTTTAAAAAATCAATGTAATTGTAATTGCAAGTAATTGATAAAATTGCCAATGTATTTGAAAGTAATTAATTACTTTTCAAAGTAATTGACCCCAACTCTGCAGAAGTACAAATTTGTTTTATGGACTGCATAAGATATCTGATCATTTAGCATGTAAACAGGCCTCACCTTTCTCATTGATGGACTTGCTCCGTTTCCTAGACGACTGAGGCTGTTCAGATTTAGCTCCCTTCTCTGTGGACTTACTCCTCTTCCTTGCCGAATTTTCTCCTGCATCCGAGAGACCAACAGGGGAAAAAGACTGCTTACGGCTCTTCTTTTCTTCTACAATGTGTTCAAGATACATATTGATTGTTACTGGTCTTATTCCATGTATGTTTTCTCCTTTGCGATAATATTTGGATAAATAATTCACCAAAGTACTGTTGGAACACTTACTTTTGCCTTTGGGTGGCAGTATGGGGGTGATAGGTTCCAGAGTAGGGCCAGAGGAAGGGGCATCAGATTTCAGACCTGGGGACTGCTTTGGAGTAGAGGGAGAGGATGAAACTGCTACAAAATACAACATACACCCATAAATGGCAGTAAACTTGCATTCAGCTACAGTGTCTTAAACTCAAAGACACAATATTGCATATTTTTCTCACTACTCTAATCAACAAGACTCATAGGTCCACTTACCTGAGAGAGTGCTGGCAGGGGAAGGGGGCATTGAGGACAGGGGGGTCGTCATAGGTGTCCCTGGGGCAGACATACACACAGGAACAGACCCACTGGGTACAGAAGCTCCCCCAGGGCTGGGGGTCAGGTCAGGGGTCTTTACAGAGGTGGTTGAAGCAAGAGTTGGTGACGGAGCTTCAGGGTCCTTTTTGTCAGAGACAGGCTCTTTTGCCTACAAAAGATATATCATAAAATCAGCCTTTTTTCCAAATCTCTCTCTCTCTCTCTGTCTGTCTGTCTCTCTCTCTAATCATTCCAAACAGTACCTGTACTTGAGCTATCTCTTCTGATGGTGTCTCTGTCTGTGTGATAATTTCTGATGGAGGCTGTTCTATTAATCCCCCTGTTTTAGCAGTGGACTGCTCCTCTACACTTCCTGTGAGGCTATCAGACGTCGGTTCCTTACTGGACTGACTGCCAGCCTTGGATCTCTCTGATGAAGTCGACCGATCCCGTTTTTTGAATAGAGACCCTGCCACAATCAGTTTCTTTGCACTGCCCTTGGAACGCCGGCGGTCATTACTGGCTCTCCGTCTTTTCCCCTCATCACTGGAGGTACTTCTTGCTCTCTCTGTTACTTTGCCAGCAGACTCAGCAACTTTTGATGCTTTGTCTATTCAAAAACGGACAAGTTTGTTATGAAACTAAAAATAAACATCAGAGTACCAGATATTCAACACAAGTTCTTTATTTTTTTGCTTAAGAAAACATCATTTTTGGTAACATTCTTGTATTTCATTAGCATGTTATTC
This sequence comes from Magallana angulata, assembly GCF_025612915.1. Classification (NCBI taxonomy): domain Eukaryota; kingdom Metazoa; phylum Mollusca; class Bivalvia; order Ostreida; family Ostreidae; genus Magallana; species Magallana angulata. The sequence goes on along the minus strand of NC_069111.1, from coordinate 341,430 downwards.
AATTCCTTTCAATGAGGGCTTTTTATTATCTGATCATTCATATAAATCAAAGCTGATCACATATATCTACTGCATAAAGTAAAATCAGGAATTTAATTGGTCCTTAAATCAAATAAATTATAACAGTCATTCTCTCTTCTCTAACACAACTACGAAATGTAAAATTCATGTGTATAACACCAAACCCAAATGTATGGCTACAATTAAGGTAAGGTTTGCCGTTACAGGGAGATAACTCACACATTTTCATGGTGACGTAACACCAACTACCCTTAATTTCAGTTATGACGTCAAAATTTATATGACGCCATAATTGATTTCAGTTTTTTTTTATTTCACTGGTTTTTTTTAGTTTCAATGAAAAAATAAGAGGACACAAGCATTTTATCAATTTCCACGAAAACGAAATCCGTATCATATGGTTTTGAATAGTGTTTTAGAAACATCAGATTACACATATTCTAAGATACCTTTTTCCTGAAATCGGTGGACATGGAAAGGTTTCAAATAAGATGTTTTCGTTTACATACTAGTTGTCCAAAATTAAGACTTTTGTTGCATTTTATTCTATTTTAAGATAGTTCATCAGAAATTAATAAAAGTGAATCATGATATTAATAGTGATATTATTTTCGAACATTTTAAGCATAAATAACCACCATGATAGTCACATATAAAATGTACATATTTTCACGAAATTGTTTACATTTCATCAAAATGAAAATTGGAAATCATGTACTTTGACCTTTTGTAGTTATAAAACGGGACGGGCAAAATTCATTTGAATTTCGTGAGAAAAAAGACTTTAGTATAGTAAACAAAATGGTATGTAACTTTGGTACAACCTCTAAAAAAACAAGCCGCAAACCTTACCTTAAAGGGTAGCAACAAATTTTACCATGTTTTATCAATAGAAATGTTCAATGTGGGCAATTCATTTGTTACCATGATATAATGCAATCTTAGAACACCTCTCTCTCTCTCTCTCTCTCTCCCCTCTCTCTCTCTCTTTCTCTCTCTCTCTCTCTCTCTCTCTCTCTCTCTCTCTTTACCTATGCTGTCTCTCTCCCTCCTTGAGTAGATAGAGGAACTCCTTCTCTTATTAGGTAAGGCAGCTGAAAAAAATTCAAAAATTAACAACAATGCATATAAAGTAGAAATGTATTTGTTTAAAGTTCATTATTTATTGTGATAAATCAAGATGCACAGATTACATGTGATTACAACATGTTAATTCAATATACTTAATAAACTCAATAAAGTTAAGGAAATACTCAACAGTTCTTACTTTCCTCACCTATATCGTCATCCATCGATCTCTTCCTTTCGTCCTTGGGTAGAACATGTACAATCTCTATTTTCTACAAAATCAAAGAACATTCCATGATATGTCGATGACACTCTTGCATTTACTTAAGCATGTAACTTCACAGCATTTTTCCAGCCACTTCAAAGCCTATTATGAAATAAACACTTCTGGGAAAGAACAAAATAGTAATCTTAGTACACAACCTTACTTTTTTTTATTTGGAGGAGGAACAATTGAATTTTAATATTAAATGATTGAAATGAAGCTGTAAAATAGCTGGACTTTTGATTTGACCTAGCCCTTACTCGTCATGACTTACACTATTGTGTAAATTCGATACCTGCTGCTGTGCCTCTTTGGGCATCATCTTAATATTGATTCCCTGTACTGTCTTCTTGAAGCCATCGTAAAAAAGGATATCAAAGGAACCTGAATAGTAGAGAAATATCACATTAAAAAGAATACAAAAAGAAATGTTTCAGAAACATGTATGTCCCTTAAGTAAAAAGTTAAATCCTTCTCCATGCCATGAAGGTACACAAGGCCAGGGCTTATTCCTGGTTTCCATGGTGCTAAGCAGCTGGGAGTCATTCACTTCCCCTGGATGGGACACCAATCCATTGCAAGTTAACTCCCAGTGTTAGATGGTACCTAATTGTAGCTGGTTAGACTAATAGACAAGTAGATAAAGTGCCTTGTCTTAGTGCACAGCACACAACATCAAGTGACCATAGCCGGGTTTCAACCAGCGACCTTTCAGTTACTGATCTAACACCTATGACCAATGAGCTCCCTTAAGAGGTAATATTGAAAAGGATTAAATTTTTCTGAAGGTATGGAGCCAACAATTAGAGTGTTTTGGGATGATAAGCAGACATCTTTCTATGTCACAGTAGACTAACCCTTAACTCTGTAATCTAAGAATCAATCGATATTTTATACTCCTGTAGGGGCATCAGTGTAACTGGTTTATGTCAAGGTTCAAAAGATTTGAAGTAAATAATACTTTCGAAATCCAGAGTAGTTGAACCTTGCCCTTTGACATCATTTTTAATAAAAGTCACCTACTCCTTAAGGTGAACCAGTTTAACAGATTGACTTTTGTCAAGCAAAAAAAGATTTTCTCAAGATATTGATCCACAACACTTAGTCTACCTCTACACATTTGAAGTATCTGACATTGACCTCTGTTTTTTTTTTTTAACCTCAAAAACCATTGAGGTCATCTACTCCATGGTATGGATTCAAGTTTACCAATGATAGAAAACAGAAATCTGGAAACAAAAATGATGAAAAATAAATAAGACCTACCATCTGTGTTAACAGCTGTTACTTTGCCGGGGTACATCTTGCAGTCTGTCCATTTGGCATACACATGGTCACCCACCTTATAACCCTGTAAGTTTACAATAAACTCAGTTCATGGATTTTATACAAAAATCAGTGATATGGATAAAAGGTGTCAACAGAGTGAACAGACTATAGACCCATACATTGCTCCTAGCATTGAAATACAACTGAAATATGTTTAATAAACAGGTATCAAAAAATTATCTTAAGAGAGAAGTTGGAGCAATTATTGATTTTAAAAAAGATAAATCTATCGCTCAGTTATTATTCAGATCATAAATGAAGATTATTAGTAGACTGTCATCTATAAATCATCTGTAAGGTCCGTAAAACATTCATCAAGAGGACTTTCAGTATTGCCTAAAATAGTCTCATTGAAATTTCTGTTTACCTTCCACAATTAAATAAAAGTTTTATAGACAACTTCTTACTGATTGCTTGGGTCTCCCCTTCCGAGTTGAGTGCCGAGTTTTTGGCCTGAGTTTCTCCGAGTCCATCTCTATCCACTCGTCGTAGCGCTGGTTCCAGCCATCAAAGTGAATCATCACCATTCTCTCCTCCTCGTCAATCTCTACAATCTTAGCGGAGTACCTGAATAGTAAAAATTACATTAAAAAAATTTAAGAGCTATGAATCAGGTACAGTTTTGTGTAACATCTGTTTAAAATACAAGTCAATGCCCTTTAAAAAATCAATTTTTTTTTAATGTTGAAACAAATCAAGTTATAAGCTTTTTTGAAGCATCAATTGTAATTAACTTTTAATTCAATTGGGATGAAGACACAAAACCTTTATTCGATTCAATAATTATTTAAAATGGTGGTATCAGACACCTCCATATTGTGACATACTTCCCATCAAAATAAACAATAATATCAAGTATAATTTTATAATTTTTTTCTTTTCAAAAATTGTTTTCTGACTGCGTAGCGCAAGAGGTTGGAATGTTAACTACTAATATGTAAGTCATGAGCTCAAATCCCGCTCAGGCTTTTATGAATTTGCTGTTTCCAAAAATTTTATTATTTTTGGTCAAATATTGTAATTAAAAATTTGAAAATTCTAAACCAGTGAAAGTATTTAAATTATAGTAATGGAAAGTAATGTTTGTAAAGATTGCAATATCAACAGGTGCTCCATACAACCTGAATTGGTGCCTGTCAGACTCTGACAATAATATTGTCACAATATTTGGTAATAGGGTGCTGGTTTACATCAGACTGACGGAATTTTTATCATAATATGTGTATATTATCTTTCATTATCTACCATTTTGAGCTGAAATCCATGGCCTCAAGACGCTCGCCTTTCCTCCAGCTAATCCCAGGACGCACAGGAAATCTCTTGCTGACAATAGGCGCCAGTGTAGAGGAGGAAGCACTCGAGCAAGTACTGATGTCATCAGCATCAAGTCGACTCGAGCCCGGGCAATCAGAAGTATAAGGTAACTCAGAGCTTCTGTCTGTCAAAAAATCAAGAAACATGTACATCTTGTGACTATTTTACTTTGACGATTATACATTTTTTTTCAAATGTAAAGAACAAATAACACATGCAGCTTTGCAGATATACATCCACTGCTCATTGCCTGGGAAATCGAAATGGCTAATTACCTGCAGTGATTTCATTCCCTCCAGAGTCAGTGCTGTGGGGTGCACGATCCTCGTATGAGGTATTGGTAGATTCTGAATCTGTAGAAGTGTTGCTGGCCACTGGATCTGTTTTATTCTGTAAAAAAGATTGTGTACGCACAGTTATTCTATAAAGCATCACTGCGCACTGACTGACGATAGACAGAGTCAAATTAAATGTTATAAACAGAAAACTTTGATAAATTTACAAAATAACATACACTTTTGACAATACCAAATTGTTTAAGTTAAATAACTAAAACAAACAATGGCTAATTATGTATTGCGAGGGCGGTAAAAGAAATATATACATCAAAATCATGAAAATGCGGGTTACCTTTGACGCCATTTTTAAAATTATTAAGTAAGTCTACCATAGTTTATTCGAGCTGAAAGGCAAAATTGTTAGCGCGATCATGAGGAAATTCGTACCACAGTACAATTTCATTATGCGAATCTCCAACATAAAGCAAGTAATATATTAATGTATGACTTGTTTTTGATATCGTTTAAAAATATTCATTTTTTTTATTCATCAATCAAATAATTTAGTATATTTATATGTAATTAACTTATTTTTTTCACAAATCTATTTTCAGTATAACACTTGAACTCACAAAATCAACACTTGACCTCACAAAATCAGTACTGAGCATTTTTTATTTTTGTAGCAAAACTATATCAATTTTCATTGAATACAAAACTCATATTATTATTTTTGTATGAATTTATATAAATATTTATTGGTTCATTTAATTGAGTTCTATGATGAAAACAAATCAACTGTTCCTCTGAAAGCGGGGTCCATAAAGAATTAAAAGACATTGCTACTGTGAAACATAGTCTCCGAAGAACAACTTGTAAACACGATATGATGAACAAGGAAAAGATAAATCTATAAGGAAATATGGGTAATTTTAACTAAGAAGATAAACATAGTAAGTCCTATCATATTGTATTTTTAAAAGTTGCGGTTATACAAAATAGTATTCAACATGTAATTGTAATTTGTACTGATGTAGCATGTAAAACCAAATGGTTTCGTATGTATATTTCACTATCTTTTGTGCACATACATGTACTTCATGTCTTATGGCTTCAAGAAATATATAATAAAAACATATCATTATGATGCATCAATCCCTTAATTTGAGTCTAGGATAACTTGAAGAGGGCAAAAGACTTAAATTACAATCAATTAAACTGCATGCGAACCATGGATATGGATTTTTCCTGCATTATCAACGGTGAATTCTGTTTATACAACATTAGAAAAAAACTATGATATTTCTAAAATGATAAATCTTTTCTCTCCTCGTTTCAACCCATGCATATGTTTTGTCACGTACGTCAAAAGTCTAAAACGTATTTCCCAAAAAATATTTTCGTTATTATATTTTCTACTTTTGCCCGCTGTATTCGTTTTCTGTACAGTAGATATGAATCGCCTCTCTCTGCGCTGTTTATTTGTAAGCCTCGCCTTTAGATTTGATGCAATAGACAACAATGTTCTCATAGTTGCATGCAGCACAGAGTAAAGTTTTGACAGCGGCAATAGTTTGAGGGCAGTGATTTACCAATGATAGCATGCTGTAATGTCGTGACAGTGGCAGTAGAGTTTTGAGAATGGTGGTAATTAAGAAGAAGACAGTGCACATGATCGAAGTTTTCAGAAAGGCAGAAAGAAGCAGACATTGAGGTTTCGTCAACGACCATAAACCATGATGTTTTGTGAATCGCAGCAGACAGTAAGATTTTGGCCATTGCAACATACATTAAGAAATAGTCTTTTGTTTCAAGTAGTAGACAGTGAAGTTTGCGCAGTAGGCAAAAGACAATGGGGTTTTAGTTGCTGTAGACAGTATGAATTAATGACAGCTGAGCAGCATGCGACAAACGGTGACATCTTGGCAATGACAGAATGCAACTGACAGCGAGGGTTTTAACAATTGTATAGAAGTAGGCAAAAGATACCATGAAGTGAGGTCTCAACGACGGTGCAATGCATTAGACATCAAGGTCTTAACAATAGAATTTGGCAGTAAACTGTGAAGTTTTAACAAAGAAATACGCAGTAGACAGTATGGATTTGTTCATGGATGTGTAGAATGAACAACGAAGTATCGACGACAGCATACAGTAGACAGTCAGGTTATAAGTAGGTATACAGGAGGCAGTGACACTAGAACAGGCACGTAGCATCGTTTTTGAAAGTGGGGGGGGGGCAGACTCATCCAAAAAATCTTGACAAGCAAAAAAAAAAAAAACAACAATAAAAAAATTTCAAAATCCTAATCCGGGGGGGGGGGGGGGGGGGGGCGCTGGCTTACTATATAACTTCAATTTCACTACGCATTTCCTTATTTTCATATCAATTTTTTACATACTCCCAAAAAAGTCAGCTCAATGATAATTCCATTTTTTATATGTAAATTTTAAAAATTTTGTTGCTGCGAGAAAAAGTGGGGGGACCACGCCCCCCCTGCCCCCCCCCCCCCCCCCGATGCTACGTGCCTGTAGAAATGTAAGTAACGAAGTGACACTTCACAGTAAACAGTGAAGTTTTGACAACGGCGCGGGAATATAAAAAAGAAATGAAGCTTTGACAATAGGAGTTCTTGTGTGCAGTGGACAGGGAGGTTCAGAGGGAAGAAGAAAAAGAAGAAGAAGAAGAAGAAGAAGAAGAAGTGTCTTTATATATCAGAAACAGAAATCGAATGACAGTAGGTAAGCAAACACAGTGACAAATGGAGACATTTTGACATTGATCGTTTGACAATGACACTACAGGAAGTCATGCAGTCACCATGTTGACACGGACATAAGCAGTAACAGGATGCAAGCAAACACGGTAATATCACTGTACTCAAATGGATAAAATATATCCATGTATAGCAATGTCATCTATACTCATTGTCATTTTTTCCCTGAAGATTGAGTTTAATTGCATGTTCCATACTTTTGTTAATTTTTATATCAAGTCCGATCATCATTGTACACTATAACCATAAAATAAATGTTATAAAAATAATTTTAAAAAACATTTTGCCCTTATGCATGCAAGTAAACTGGGGTATTGTGACTGAAACGGCACTATGGTTTTAGGGTTAAAAGCTAGTAAAGGTACACGGACAAAGATTATAACGTTTTTAGTTCAAACTCGGAAAAATATACGACTATTTGGGTTTTCAGTATACTTATAATTGTTTCCAATTGGTTATTGTGCCAAATCTCAGCTTTTAACTTGATGTCATAAAGGATATAATTTATTAGATTTTTTTTTGGAAATTAAAGTGCTTTACAATTTAACCTTGCGTGTTTTAACCTACGTATTTATAAACATTCCAGAATTTCTTAAAAATCGTCAAACTTGTTTTCTCTACATCGTATTATTGATGTCTGTCCATTACCGGTTATCTGCCGTTGACATCAAGCTTGGTCATACTCTAATGGTTCAATTGTATGAAGTGTCTATGTTTTTGTTGTTGTTGTAATTTTGACTGAAAACATCTTCTTTTAACGTGCGAGTACCCATTGACTACAATAATGTAAAAACAAATACGGGGGTTGTATTCCATTATTAACCAAATATTCTATAAACATACAAACAGTAGATTATAAGGAATTTCGCAATTAAATTGGTTACAAGTAAGTTATACTTAATCGGCAATACTTCTCATTAAAACAATATTCAGTCTGAGAATTATATATATATATATATATATATATATATATATATATATATATATATATATATATATATATATATATATATATATATATATATATACACACACACACACACGTAACAATGTAACAGTTCAGTTCAGTTTAGCCATCTCGTTCTGTCAATATTCTCCTGTACATGGCTTTTTGCACTCTTTTTTTACTGTGGTTTTTAAAGTGTATTTACATTAAATTAATATCAATTATTCAATATATTGTAAAGTGTAGTACATGTACAACGTAACATAGGAAAAAGCAATAGCTGGATTTTTTTGGACGAAACAAAAGTTATTGCCTCCATTCATGTACTTTATAATAAAACTCTCTCAACTAATTATAATACAGAAAAAATATTCTGTTTTAAACTAACGATTTTAAAAAATGAAAAAGTGTTGAATATATTATAACTCAAAGCAATTACACAAATCACGTTAATTAAACAATTAATTACAGAAACAAAAAAAATCCATAAACAAAGATTAAAAGGTAATCAAAAGCTATTCTGTTGTACCGCCAAAAAACCCTTTTTTCAAATTCACCATAGGGTCATTACATATTTCTTGAAGCCCCATAAAACATAAAAAAAAAAAACAAAAACAAAACAAAGAGAAACCAATAAAACAAAGCAAACAAACTTCATTATATTACAACAACAAAACATCTGAACAAGACAAATCGTTAAAACGTTTTAATCAGGTGTACATGAACATACTTTTGAAACTGCGACAATTTTTTATGGACACATTTCTATTTTTTAAGGCTTGATCGGAGAGTTCTGAATTAGCTGTTCAAACACGATAAAAAATTGATATAGTTGTCATGTTGTAAATTTTGAATTTACCGGGTGGCAGTAAATACAAAATTTACAACATGACAAATTTTGTATTTACTGCCACCCGGTAAATTCAAAATTTACAACATGACATAGTACTGCCTACTCTACGCTGGACTTGATCATGACTATTTGTAAAACGTATCCATTTGTCTATATAATACATCCTCTGATGAAGATTTTAATCGTGTATGTATAAAATATGTAGAATGCTAGAAGGTACTCGTATTTAGGACGTCAGAGAAGTCGAGGTTTGGGATTCATTGCCTACCGAAGACCAAACCAGCAGCCCTATTTATCGCATCTTGTAGCAGAGAAATGAGGTTACCAGTGCATGCTATCATAAGATATGTTTTTATATTGTTGTTAGTATGAAATCTTTGTGTGAGCATAAGATTATAAATATTATTATTCGGACTAATATATTTTAAGAGAGTATCTATTAACTAAAATCATTTTGATATATAATTAAATATCGTTTTTACTTATTTCACATCGTATGTTACAATACTTTACACTATTACTGCTATATTATACTGTACTATTGGTAATTAAAATAAGGGATAAAAGTCAAACAGTATACAGCGGCTGCATGTTTATGTTCAATCGTCGTTTTGCGAAGAAAAAGAAAACGTGACCAAAATAGAATGCAATGTTGAATTTTATCATTTAAAAGAGTGTAGTGGGGAGAAAAATTAAAATTAACAAGAGTACGTATTTGTCTTTTTTCCTTTCTGATACAATTTATTTTAACAAATAGAATGTACAACATAGTGGGTTAACAACGTAACCTATGGTGAATTAAGGAGACTGGATAATCTATAAATTACACATCAGATATGCTTTAAAATCTATATTAATATATGTATTTATAATTAATATATTATAACATATAATGAATTGTATTTTTTATATTGATAATTATATATATCTAATATCTTCCTCCATAGGAGATTACTATAGACTAAAAATGGCCATATCCATCGAGCCCTTTAAACCCCGATATTTACTATTACATGGAGTAAATTAGAAATTGACTTAACATTAACCAATAAGTTGTGGCTCAAAAAATTATGAAACATACATACGTAACAACGTAATTTTATTCGGTTTAATGCACTCTATGTATCAACTGAATTGTTCAACAGCCAACGCAGTTTAACACCGTCCACCGTCCATTCTTTTAAACTGTTGTTGAGGTGAATGTCGTCACACGTTGGCTCCAACTAGCATCACAGTCTGTCAGCTGAACCACAGACTAAAATGATTCAAACTTTTAGCTATTCAGTAATCTCACAGCCACCACGATATTTAAGCAATTGTACAGTTATCGGAGTTAACAACCAAAGTCAACAACCAGATAACAATACAACTAAATAGAAACATGCAGTTAAAGTTCAAACCCAGAAAATATTCCATTCGAATAAAGTACTCGATAAATAAGAACAACATTATATAACTATTCCAATTCTCAAGTTCTTCAAATCCCGCACAGGTACAGAATTGAATCTATACGAGTACATTAGATGTTGTGTAGATGACAAATTAGTTACCAAACTAGTACTTAGTCTTTAAAACAGTTTATTGGTATTGAAAAAATGAAATTTATACGGACAATGTTTGAATATATTCAAAATCATAAATATGACTGGTCAGAATAACTATCGTAGTCCAATTAAGATTAACTTGGACTGTGTAATAAGATAAACTCAAAACTTCAGCACAAGCTATTAACAATCCTTCGTAACAATGGTACACTTTCAATCTTGCAAACCAGTTGCTTTTGACAATGAAACTACATTTTTTTGTCGATGATTTGAATATATTTTTATTGTACTAATTTACAGTTGGGATTGGGGACACGTTCTGTAGCTTGGAATGTCATCTCCCTATGTGCTGTCGTTTTGTCGTTAAGAATACTAGTTAACGGTGTATTGTAAGTTAGCATAACATATAGGGTAATTATAAACTTCATCGAACAATTGGCAATTACCAAGATGTTGTTCAGCATTTGAAGCTGCAGTTTATTGGATAAAAAAGGGTAAGGAAAAAAATATGTTGCAATACAATTAATTTTAATGCTAAAAATATAAATCCTGTAGATGATTTTATGAATAAAGTGGTGTTCGCATGTTAGTATTACATGAACTTGTAGTTAATTTTTACATGTGTCATGTTTGCAATTATTTAATCTCATGGTGTACGTAATCATTAATCAATAACCAAATTCTAATCGTACTTTAAGGCAATGAACAATACATTACTACACATACCAGTTTAAAGGTAGATGAAGGGGGTTATCATTAGTTATATAATATTATGATCACACTCAGAATAAATATCAACTTTTAACTTAAATTGCAAAATGAAGAGTTTTTTCCATTTGTGTGTATAATGTCGAAAAATATGGCTCCAAGTGTGTTCACAAATCTGGAAAAAATTGCCTTGACCGAGATTTTTACTGTGATGTGAAGTAAAACCAGCGGGCTCTCCAACAAAACTGAAGAAAATGATATTCAATCATCTGAACAATGTCTACGCTGATTTCCAAAAGCAGCTGCGATATACTTTTGTTTTTACTGAAATATATGTCCACAACATGGCAAATAAGTAAATGGCTGTATATTAAATGTTTACTTATTTTCCTTCCCAATTTCTATGCTGAAAATTACTGATAAGACAGAAACATTTAATTATATACAGTCATGTACTTGTATATTTCTACGAAAATTGATTTTTCAATACCGTGCGCTAAAATGTAAAAATGTAAAAGCAATAAGAGCAGCACATGTACTTCATGTAGTTTATAAATGGGTCATAAAGAAGAGATTCAGCAATTATACATGCATGGCAAATCACGTCCACAAGTCACAAAGTTTATTGTGAAGGATTCGTCTATTTTAGCCGAAACTTGACTCACTCTGTGGTCCACTAAAGAGGTCACAATATCTTTGAAACAAAATAAAACATACAGTTAAAATACGTAACACAATAAAAGACGCAAGAAAACACTTCACCATTCCTCCTTACATCCGGGTTAGCTACAATTAAGTTGTACGCCAATTGAGACAAGCCGTAAATAATCCTTGCAGAAAATATGACAGAGACTGGGCCGATGGTTGCTTTATTCAGAACGCTGAAAAATAACCCAAAGAAGTACGAGAATTCTTAAAACCAATTGCCATAATTGATAAAATCCGCGTGTGAATGTGCGCGTTTTGGTTGTTGCGTATTCCGGAAGCGGATATAGATCTATATATGACCGCCATTTTGATTTTATGTTCCAGTGAGATTTATGCAGGAGCAATAAAACAGAAACACGTAAGTATATGCTTTATTTATTTGCACTCACAGTGATATTTTATACAAGAAATTTTCTCTTAATTTGTAAATTCAACAGTCTCCCTTCGTATTTGTACACTATATTCTGTCTGAACCCGACCATGCTACGTAAAACCCTCAAAAGGAATTACTTTAAATAATATTGTCAGAGTTGAGTTGTTACATAGCTACATAGTGTACTTATCTATGTTTAAAAAATATACTGTTTAATTTTAACGATAAACACTCATTTTTACGTTAAATTGACATTCCGAATACACATGTTAAAGACTCGTTCAAAATGTAAACACGAGGTCATTGTCGATCTAAATATAGCCGGTGTGAAATGGAGGCTACGCCATCTTTGTTTTGAAGTATTTATGTGCGTTTGGACAGGATAAAATGATTAGAGTTGACTGGTATCGTGAATGTTGTTGTACCGATATTAAATACAACATGATTTCACATTATTTTTATTTACCGACAGAACATAACTCGCTCAAGAAATATATTATGGTCAACGACCCGATTTGTTTGTATACACAAAAATGGATTCGGTTGGTAAAGAAATTTCCGGAATATGTCACTATTAGATTGAAACAAATGAAAAGAAAATTGAGAAAGGTCGGTTTTGCTTTTGTGCTCATGCATTAAATTTAATAACCATATGAATTTTGATGAATGTCTTCTTTAGATTATATCGATCGTTAAAAACGTGGAAATCCTGCAAAATTGTGTTGTTGCCAAGAACTTCAGTTGAAACATTGTTGGCTATAGCGCCAGCACGGGCAGTGCACGGGCGATGAATATTTCTGTTACTTACTATAAGAAATATTTTTTTGTTAAGTCGTTATTAGGGAAAAAACACGTGATTATTGTACCATAAAAATGTCTGTTTTTAACAACATTGAGTTCACCGTTATGCATTTGTTTTCCTAGGGTTGATAAGGTAACGTTACTTTGACATCAAACTATGAGTCGCGTGAAGAAGAGGCGGTGCCACAACTGTGAGGTAATCACCATATAGTGGTCCATAGATGTGCTATATCATTTCCTCTCATCAGTATAACACACTCTGCTTATGTAGTACTTGTCTATGTCCACTCAATAGTCATCGTTCCGTTATCCATTTTCCGATTAACTACATGTATGTGCAATAGATTGCCGAAAAATTATTTGAACCTATAAAATTATTTATCTTGTTCTTTCAACATCAATTTATATTAGTGCACGAGAGTTTCAAATTTACATTCCCAAACCTGCCTGATTGTTACCCTCCACTTTTTCTCTACCTTTCCCTCCTCTACAAGCCCCTCTACCCTCTCCCTCCTCGATCTACACCATCTACCCTCTACCCCTCCCCGGAAGGAGGTGTCGGATAAAGCTTGAGAATTAAAGTATACGTGACAGTATTGTACATAATCCGAGACTGTAAACTCCTCACTGTTATTTGGTGTTGAGCTATGACTTTCATGGTAACCGTGTTTCAGTGTGTGTGTGTTTAGAATTATTCCAGGGGCAAGGGTAAAACCACAGTGGACACCTATAAAATCATACTCAGTATTGGAAACACAAAAGTACATTTAATATAGACACCCCCCCCCCCCTACATTTTTGTTATGGATATTAATATGATGATTACGTTTTGAATTTTGACTTGCATTAACATACATGCATTTTCTTCAAACTGCTTTTAAAAAAAAAACCACCATAAACCTTATTAGATTGGATGTTTTAATGTTTTCCTGGCCTTTTTAATGATTTTGATATTTTACTTGCAAGGAAAACATCAGAACCTGCGCTTGTACGAAAACTGGAAATTCGCTGCCTCCAAAAGGAAGGGCATTCTCGGCTCGATTTTAAATATATTTTTAAAGTCACGAATACCACTTAAAATTATACTGCATGTTTTGATAAATTACATTGATAAATAATTGTAGAAGATTTATTTTCTCGCAAGATTTCAAAAATGCAAATTAAAAATCAAATTTTCAAACAGATTGACAGAATGTCTGAATGTGTTCAACAGTCTGTATATGGGATGTAAGAACCCATAGAACTATATTAGTGAGAAGAAGAATCATCGTTTGATTAATTGATTGTGAGTGAAACATTTGAATCAACTCGCAAATATTTAAAATCGAGCCGAGAATGCCGATTCCAGTTGGAGGCGGCGAATATTTCGCCGGTAATGACGTTTTCCTGCCAAGTAAAATAGCAAAATCGTTTTAAAAAACCCAGAAACATGTCAGATATTTCGGTCTAGGAGAGGGATAGAATGAGAGAGATAGTTTTCTGACTTTTGATTTAACATTTTCCTGAACATTTTAAGAATAAAACAAATTACCAATGAATGATAATTTATGATTGAAGGATGGTCATGTTTTGAGCTACACAAATTTAGAATTTTCAGTATTTAATATTGTGTTTTAATGATGGCTGTGAAGTTAAATCCAAAGGTATTTATAATGCTCAACCAAGAAAAAAAAATTGTTGCGTTAAAAGCGGTTTTTCTGCGTTTTATATATTTTAACCAGAAAGTAAGAAAAAATCTGACCGAATCCAAGCTAGCTTAACCATTCTACGACCTTTGTAAGCTAATACTTGGTAGTACCTTGGTTATATACATGTGACAAAGAATTATAAGCTTCATTTCTAACTTGTAACTCAACGAATGATTAGCTGCATAACTAACACAAAGGAGAAAGTTATAGGTTCTTTTTACTCGTATTACTGTGGAATCTATTTTATTCATGGGGTCAATGTTCGTGGGAAGACAAAAATTTCCTGTTTCGCGGGGACGTATGTGGCAACGCACTTTGAAAAAATTACGCATTCTGAAATTTTTTTTCAAAGTGCGTTAATTTTTTGACCAAATCAACGCACTTTGAGACTTGGTCCCAAAATTAACGCACACAATTTTTTTTTTCGAAGTGCGTAATTTTACAAATTTCGTTGTAACACACGTATTTTGTAATTAGCAAGTTCGGGATAATTTTGATAAATATTAAACAAATGCTTGTATATACGATCATGGGGAGTTAAATTGGTGGGCAAGGGTTACCCACAAAAGCCAGGAACAGTGGTTCACGATCAATTGATGATTCCACAGTGTTATGTAGAGCAACAGCTCGCTCTTAGCTATACAATATTTTGTTTACCATTATAAAATATCGTAGCTAAGCATTCTATGCAATAAAAATGGAAAATTGTTACCTTCAATATACGTGTATGAATATCCTAATGCATCAATTGAACAAATTTGAACAGAAAATGTGAGACAATTTATTGACAGCAATGGTCTCACCAGTAATAAAACTTTTTTAACTGGACACGAGCTAATGAGTCTCACTAATTTAGCCGTGTTGTTTTATTACTTGCAGGGGTGCCTGACTTCTAACTGTGGCGAGTGTACATTCTGTAAAGACAAACCTCAATTTGGCGGAAAAAACTCCAAAAAACAGTGCTGTATAAAGAAACGGTGAGTGACGAGGTAACCCTAATAAACGAAAAAGTCATCTAATATCGACCCTTTAATTATTCCCAAAAAATCTGAAGATGACCATTTATTGAACAGCAAGTAGCTTTGAACAAACTTCAAGAGTCTTCAATTTTAAATTGAAATAAATCGTTATTTTTTTTCCAGATGTTTAAATCCAGTGTTCGCTTCAACTGATACACCAGTATGTATATTCTTATTTTGCAAAATAAAATATAAGGTAAACTATAAAGTAAACTATTTGTTGTAATAATAGAGGAGTTAGTTACGATGTCTGTGTTATCATGTATATTGTCTACAAAAAAGTCATTTCTGTCAGAAGTAACATGCAGAAGTCATATTCATTTAATTTACATAAAAAAATAACGCAAATAATTTGGCTACATCATTGTCATTACTTGCCGACATACATGTAGATTTTCAGTGTATTTCAAGCATTTTACACAGAGCTCACGAGGGGAGCGTTTTTAATGCAATTATATACAGTAAAACAGGGTTATAGCGAACACGCTTATAATGAACTGACGCTTAGGCCTATAGCGAAGTGATTTTCATTCCCCGTGACTTTATTACATGTTATAAACTTGAAAGATTACGCTTATAACGAAGTAAAATTGTCCGTCCCTAGGACTTCCTTATAAGCGTGTTTTACTGTATATTAAAAAATACTGAAATACTGATGTGTGCAGTATTAGGGTTCGTCGGATGTATTGTGTTTTTTATCTATACTTCTTACATCAAACTTGAATGTAACGTTTCACCCCTCTTCTCTTTCTTTTAGTCCAAGCCTGGCTTTGTATTATACAGCAACATCAGGAAGCACATTCCCAAGGCTTATGTTATGATTAGAAACATTCTTGATAAAGATATGCTGTCGAGATTTCGGATTCAAGTACCAACTGATGACAAAAAAGATGTAATACAGGAAACAGAAACGACCCAGAATGCAACTGACTCTACAACACAAAAGTCAGATCGGCCCCAAAGAAAACGGAAGGTGAACCTTAATTACATCAATCCCGCCCAATACGTACCGACGCTGAAAGCGCCGAGGAGAGGGGCCTCCATGAATGAGGACCCGCTAAAAGACGTGGCAGTGGAGCGCCTGGTAGAACACCTGGAGCACCAGAATGTAAAGGACGTTCACTCTGTCAGAACAACCAACCAGAAGCGGCATGAGAAAGAAGCAGCGCCCAAGCACGCGCGACCTCAGCGGGCCAGGACAAAGAAGAAAAAACTCCGACCTTATGAGTATCTGAAGTACCTGCCAGCCAAGTGTGAAAATTTAGGCGGGGACGCCTATCCCGGCCCACCCAACCTCTCCCATCACGACTCGGAGAGCACAGAGAGTGGGGATGAAAACTGTTCACTGGATGAGTTTGGACCCCCGGTGTTAGAGCCCTGCAAGAAGGAGAAGGAAGCAGTAAAACTGAGTTTCTCTGGCCGGCACTGTAAGCCGAACGGCACCTATTCTCGTGAATATTACACGGATTTGAGTAAATTACCGAATCTGAACAATAAACCTAGACCAAGGAGAAGCACTCCTAAAATAAAATTAGATAGACATACTAAAATTATCGAGGAGAAGATCTCGCCATTCAGTGTAGCAGTAAAAAAGGAACCGGGAATAGTAAACAGAGCCGAAAACTACGGGTCATTGTCAGTAAAGAAAGAACTTAAAGTCAAACATGCTGGAGATTCGAACGCATTTGTGATAGCTTCATGTAAAAATGACCAGAAACCAGTCAGTAAAGACATCGAGACCTCGCTGAACACCTTTATGGAAAACACTGAAAAAGACAAGCAAATGAACCAGTTGAAGGATAGGATCCCTGTTTGTCAAGACAAAATCATGAAGACTGTTAAAGAACTGGCGAAGGAGAAAAAGTTTGTGAAGTTTTTCCAGCTCAGTGTCGGGAACAAACTTATCTTTATCCCCACCGACGGCTCCACGGTCATACCGAAAGCTTACGTCATGGACAAAGTGTCCGACGCATCAAAGACTGATAAACCTTCGGTTACCATGGAGACTCCTGTCATTAAGTCTGAGCCAGTGGATGACACGGATGGCGACCTCCTGCCCAAGATAACTAGCGTGTTCAGCTTGTCGTCAGACGCAGAGAAAGACTCGCCTCAAGAGAGCGACTCGTTCTCAAACGTCCAGGAGACGAAACCACTAAACACCGCCGCTCAGGGTGTTAGCGAGGAAAAACGACCAACTGCAGTTATGCCTAGTCCGGAAAACAGCTGCGCGCAGAAACTGAAAAGTTTGATTAACCCAGAAATGTTCAATAGACATTCTATAGACGAAGACGACAAGGTTCTTCAGAGTTTATTGAGAGACACTGTGACCAAGATATTCAGCCATCAGCAGACGACAGCTTCAACATCATGTCAGTCAGGAAATGCGAAAAATTCTGCAGAGTTGGCGAGTAAGTTGCAGAAAAAGAAAGAAGAAGACAATGTTAACGTACGAGTGACAACTATACAGCACGCGCCTCACTCTAAACTCACTCACTTTACAGATAACACCAAACGACCGGCCATAACTGTTATCCCAGACCTAGGGAAACTAAAATCTATCGACAAAATGACAAGTAAATCACAGCCTCACTTAGCTCAATCACGAAATCAGACGTTATCTCAACCAAGTCCAATCTACATCACAAACAAAGTACAGACTTCCATGCCCCAGTCGCACAGCCAGACGCTATCCCAGCCCGGCCCTGTCTACATGACAATGAGCTCCGCACCTCAGCACAAAATATTGATTCTCCCCAAAACTAGTTCATCGAACAACACAAACACCCGAGTGGTCGGGAGCTCTTCTCAATCAATCCCAAAGCTGCAAAGTTTGTTGCCGACTTCCAAGTATCAATTTGTGGTCCACAAGTCGCAGACACCAACGATAAGCGCGGCTTTGAAGTCGACCGAGCCCGAACTGATGTACACTGGTATCCATGGTAATAACAGTGGTGAAGGTGTGTCCCGCTCCCCGGCCACGCCTCTTCTCCTCTTCCCAAATATCTCAAGTAAAACGGTTCCCGTTTTTTCAAACAATACCACAAGTAGGATCATAAATTTAAACCCACCCATTGCACCCCCAGCATCCCCACCCGAGATTACTCCAATGACTAGTAATACTGGCATCTCTAGCTGTAGCTCATCAATTCAATCATCATCTACCACAAAGAAACAAGTTATTGTGACATCCCGTGCACCAAATGTGGTCAATAGGACGCCTCCATCCCCGGGTCGTAAAGACAAGACAGTTTGTGCGGAGGTTAAAAACAAACAAAGCCGGGACGTTGCCGATTCCTCCCTTCCCACTACCGGCGGATTTGGACACGAGTGGGTGACAGTTAAATCGGAGCCAGGGGACGATCACGAGTTCGAAGCCTCTATACTAACCACAATAAAAAAAGAAAAGACTAGTGAAAGCGAAAGTGAAAGTGAAGAGGAAAGCCATGAGACGAATAGATCTAGTACAAGGCAAGGAACGCCACAGTTCCCCGCCCATCCCGTCACTTCAGTCAACGCAGGGGAAACAGACACAGAGGAACGTATCCGTCGACTGAGAGAGAGAATGCGCGCGCAACAGGAAGAGTGTGAAAATTTGAAAAAGTCTTTACTTAATGAGAGTGAGGACGTCTCATAACAGAAAGAAGTTTTGTGTTTTATTATTGTTATAAATATTGTTTTAAATAAAGTTAAAATTTTATCACTTTTGAACTTAATAAAATCTTTACATGTACAGGAATAATAGGAAAAAGTAACATCAGAATGTCCTTAGAGAAATGGTCGACATTGGTCGCTGACTTATTTGGTTTTGTAATTACATATAGATATTGTCACTACTGAGGTTTCATCAATATTTGTTGAATACCAATTTTCGTGGATTTTGTTGTTTAGTTGTTCCACGAAATTAAATGTTCATCGAAGTGCAATTTCTATTCTCATTTTGTATTGATAGGGTCATTGGTCACGAATTTACGTATCCTTGAAACTGTGGTATTCACTTCATCCACGAAAATTGATACCCTTGAATATTAATGAAACCACAGTATTCTAAATGCTATTGTCTTTCAACATTCTGTGTAAGAGACACATTCATTTCACCCATATTACGATCTAATCATGCTTGATAAAAATTTAGCAAAAAAATCACTGAAGCCATATGTTTGTATATTTTTTATCATTGATATTATTTACAGCATCTTTATTAACAAAGTAAAATTGATAAAATGATCAAATAAAGTACTTTTAGACGGCAGAGAAGTAAGCTACTAAATTAGTACTCAAGTACATCCGTTGAACGTATAATCCAACACGTATTTCTTATAAATTGGATCCTGAATGCTTCTTATTGCCATATATTATCGTATTTAATATAGTATTATTGCGCTCCAACAATATGTCATTTGTGTCACTGATGAAATGTATTTAATTATACGTTACTAATTTTTCTCGCAATATTACCGGTGTAAGATCAGTTTGTCCAGTGTGAGATTTTTCTGTTTTGCACTGTGTATTACTACGCCGCTTTAAAATGTAAACAAACGTTTGCTGTAGGGGAATGCAACATGATGGATTGAGGGATTGAGAATTGAGATTATCCATTAGGTAATTGTTTTGCTTAATTATTTCAATTTATCATATTTTATTGGGGGAAGACCTGTTGTATGCTCTCATTTTGACTTGCACTATTTAATTTGAAAATCGCATAGGGACAAACCGAAAGTAATCTTTTAAACGTCATAACAGAAAGTTGTCAGACATCGTTTTTTAATGTAAAAAAAATGCGCCAAGATCGACAGAGCCTCGTCCTAGAGCGTGAACGTTGGCCCCTTGGTGGAATTTCGCTATCACACATTCGTAACAATGAATGATGTTTCTCTGGTAAATCGTGAAATAAAGTCATAGAGAATATAAGTTCTTACATTTCTTTGTTACATAAGTTCTCCAGTGAAAACACCAGCACGCTACATTATTTATTTTATTTTTATGTATGTACCTGCATATCAATCATCACAAGCATTGGAACACTGGTTTCTATAGTATAGGCGTGATTACGTTATTCAATAACATATCACACACACACACTCTCTCTCTCTCTCTCTCTCTCTCTCTCTCTCTCTCTCTCTCTCTCTCTCTCTCTCTCTCTCTCTCTCTCATGTCCCACCCCCGTTCTGTTGCACTGGCTTAATGTCTGTAGTAACAACATCGAGTTCGTAGGCTTTCTGTTTTTTGGTTTTCTTGCAACAAGTTAAGGGACTTTTGCTGAATGTCGGAGATATTGGGAAGTATACACAGCACTTTATTCGTTTGATGATTCTTGTGACGAAAGGCATGTTGTATTGGACAGGCTTTCGCCTCTTTTGCGACGCTTCTAATGTTTCTCGCCATCTTAAAAGCCCGCGTTCTTCTTTAGTTCCTGAAATTATTTTGATTTTTAAAAAAGTGCACACTTTATTTTATTAAGCACTTTTAAATGAACATCTCGAAAGGTTTTTTTAAAACTCACCCGGCACAGTGTTGTCGAGTATGAACCCAATGACCCCGCCCACAAACATGGCGGTCGTCAGAAGAACCTCCAAGACTTGGTCCAAATCCTCACTTCCTTGAAAAAGAAATGAGCTAATGAAATTTAGATACCATATATGTCAGTATTGGATTTTTTAGTGATTAACTTCAATTGTTGAAAGTATCAAGCTTTCAAGGAATGTCGTATTCATGTAAACAATCAACTGGAAATTGAATATCGTATGCTTCTATCAAGGTGTTTCATCATTTCAAAAGATTTAGATGAGGAAGGGGAGCTGCATGAGTATTTTGGCATTATTTGATGACTTTAACAAGCTCCACGTGTAGAGTCAGACCAGACCTTACCCGTATTGATGGAGTTCGGATGGGTCAGTAACCACTGAGGTACCATCAACCCCAGGATCATGGACAAGGCCAGGATGGTCAGATTCCTGGTGGAGGACATGTCCATGAACTGTAGTACGGAGATCCCCACCGCCCCCACCATCCCGAACACCACCGTCAGCGTCCCACCGATGATTGGGTCCGGGATCAGGGTCAGCACCGCGCCAAATTTACCGATGATGCCGCTGAGGAGGAGGGTGACCCCCGCGACCTGGAACACCCGCCGGCTGGCCACCTGAAAGAGAGGCTCACTGAAAGTCGTCCTTAATGATTAATGCAATGTAGTGGAAGAGATTCTGAGGCCAGGACACACAGCAGTATAAAAAGAAGGGAAACTGAGTGAAAAGTACACTGCTGTAGAAGTGTTTCTGAGCCTCCTACCTTTGTGATTCCTATGGCCCCGATGTTTCCGCTGTATGAGGTGGTAGGATGCCCCGCGCCAACCATTCCCGAGATAATGCTGGCGAAGCCTTCTGTGGCGATTCCACGATTGACGGCGTGTGGCGGTGGCGCTTCAGCATTAGACAGTCGGGCGGCGGCGAAGTAGTCGCCCACGGACTCAATGATGGAGGAGATGGTGGCGGCCAGCATGCCAGCAAACCCGGCGACCGACACAGTGGGCGTGCCGAACTGGACTGCAAAATACACAAACACTAACTGAATACTTGACAGTTCGTCATATAATGTTTGACATTTCTTAATTTGTTTGCCCGTAGGTTTAAGGATGTTTTTGTCTACATTTAGAAATTTTAAAAATATATTCTAGAATTTAGATTGGGCTAAAGAATTCTTTCATCTTTTATATATAGCAAAGCTCTTATGTGGATATATAACTGTAATACATTTGTTTCAAATCCATTTTGCCTATATTTTTGTTTGTATTGTTCATCATTAGAAGTGCTATAAGACGTATATATGTCTTTTGCAATAAAAAAATTGAAATTGAAATCAGTATTTGTATGTTATCTTATTGCTTACATGGATAAGGAAAATAAAACCAGGGCATTGTATTGAGCACGTCAAGTCTGGCGTCAGTGCGCGCGAGATTGGTGGTGTTTTTGTTGTTGATGACGATGGTTGGAGATATGACGTCAGTGACCGTCAGAATGTAGCTGAGAATCCAACACAGAGCCACGCTGAGAATAACCTTAAAACATAAAATGAGATGTTACATTCGGAAATGCTATTCATGAATTTATGTATGGAATATTAAATGAAAAGTTCAAGTAGGACTAATGAAAGCCGTATAATATTACCGGCATTAGCTGGAAAATTGGATAGGTCGTCATGTGACATTTCTTTTCTCTAGAGAAGCTAGGGATCGGAACCTTTACACGGCCCAGATATAAACTGAATAGGCCAATCAGCGTCAGAGTTCTGAAAATAACGATTTATATATTTATTTGATAAATTTATTGGTGTTTTTGGTCGGTGATACGATTGGAGATTGTACACCAGGGCGGACTCTACTCTTTATATTCTGTATATTGCCACTCGAGATGAAAGGGAGAAATTCTTTTTATATCACACATGTCATACGAGCTTACCAGAACAGTAATATTTGGATGAAGTATAGCTTTAGAAACGAAGGAATGCATTACTTATTGAAACTTCGTTCATGTCCATTCATTGATATCACTTATGTCTACGAACAGTCGTATGACTGCATTATAGTCCAAAACGGGCTATTCTAAGGATATTCTAATCGTTTTTTAATGTCACATTTTCACGATGAACAAGTTATATAGTGATTGTATTTTTCCTTTTTTAAAAAAAAATATTTATAGCATAATGCAAGCTGATAAGTAAGTCATAAGTTACAAATCAACTATATTTTGGTATTATACTATTATACATTGTATGTTATGTTAATTACTTTCACAGTGTGGTTTTATTACTAATAAACCATAACATAGATTACCTTTATTACATTAGAAGGGTATTACATCAATTACATTACATATTTTGTAACGTTATACAGGTTAGTCAGAGTATCACAACTCAAAGGTCAATATGAAATACTTAGTTAAACTGCTACGTTATTTCCTTGTCAAAGTAAATTACACTATTGCATAAAAAACGTTAATTGTCATTCTCAAAATTACGAAGCCGACAATTTCACCTTACAACGTTATAGTCAATTTTAAGAGTATCTAATGAGGTATATGACGATCAATATCTGTGCAATGTTATTATATTATTATACATTATATAATAACTAAAAGTTACACGATAAAACGTTACACAACGTACAACAAGACAATATCAAAATTGTTCTAGTTGATGTCTGCATTAAACGTACATTATTACCAACAGTTACACTATATTACAGTTATGTAACTTACACCACAGCCATTACCAGTGGTACTGGTTGAAGTCTGTATTTCATGTGCGTTATATCTAAAAGTTAAACTATGCTACTGTTACGTAATTTACAGTATGACAACACTCCATCGGTACTGGTTAAATTGGTGGATATCTGCATTACACATAATATGTTATTTATTACAGTTACACATGATAACTGTTCGGTTACTTACAGCATGGCGATCCCCCAGTGGTATTGGTTGATATCGGCTGCTACAGCGGTCAGAGATAGACCAATGAGGGAGATAGTGGGGGCGATAGTGAGGGGGCCGATATACCTCAGGAAGAAACCCATCAGGCCCGTACACCCCAGCACTAACTGAACGATGGAGGCAAGCATCAAGTTTCCTTGGATCTGGAATAAGTATTAATAAACATGTCACCTCCGCCTCGAGAATACACCATAAAATTATGGATATGTCTTTCGCAATAGGAATGACGATGAACGGGTAACGATATCACATGATTTGGAAATAAATATGTATACCTCTCGCATTCTCCTCTGCCAGACCTCGTCTCTGTCAATAGTTATTGTATAATTGCTGTTTACACCTAGAAAAGAAAAAAAAATGCATGAAATAGGATTTGCCATTAACAACATCTTCGCTAGCCAAAGGGTTCTGATCCGCACCGCTTGCGGATCAGAAACCCTTGGCTAGCGAAGATGCATTAACATAGTTACGGTAATTATCAAAGTGGTCTTGATTTCGAAGATAACAAAACGAGAAAATCAGACATTGGTTATACCCAAATTGAGAATGCAACCAATTCTTATTATGGTATCACCATTTACGTTTTATACAATTGCTGCCAATGTTCAAATCTTGTTCAAACTAATTTTACATTTGTTCAATCATTTAATAAACTTAAATATGGTGTTAATTTACGTCTTAAACAAACAGTGCTAAGTGGCTGATTTTCAACTCTTTAACAAACTCAATTATATGATGCTTAAAATCAATGTTTGTCAACAAACACCTGCCGTCACTGTCAAAGCTAGAGTAAACTGGAGAAAAATACTGCTTGTTTTTTTTTCGCTTGAAAACATATACTTACAGTGTCAATGTTCAACTCTTGAACAAATTTGCCGATGCCGCCAATGTTCAAATCTGCTGTCATGTTCAACTATTATTTAAACTTCACAATGCTATCAATTTTCAACTCTTGTAGAGACTTACTTAAGCTGTCAATGTTCAACTCTTCAATGAACTTACTTATGTTGTCAATATTCAACTCTTAGAGAAACTTACTTATGCTGTCAATATTTAGCTCTTAAAAAACTTACTTATGCTGTCAATGTTCAACTCTTGAAGAGACTTATTTATGCTGTCAATGTTCAGCTCTTGAAAAAACTTACTTATGCTGTCAATGTTCAACTCTTGCAGAAACGTACTTATGCTGTCAATGTTCAACTCTTGAAAAAACTTACTTATGCTGTCAATGTTCAACTCTTGTAGAGACTTACATAAGTTGTCAATGTTCAGCTCTTGAAAAAACTTACTTATGCTGTCAATGTTCAACTCTTGTAGAGACTTACTTATGCTGTCAATGTTCAACTCTTGTAGAGACTTACATAAGTTGTCAATGTTCAGCTCTTGAAAAAACTTACTTATGCTGTCAATGTTCAACTCTTGTAGAGACTTACTTATGTTGTCAATGTTCAACTCTTGAAAAAACTTACTTATGCTGTCAATGTTCAGCTCTTGAAAAAACCTACTTATGCTGTCAATGTTCAACTCTCGTAGAGACTTACTTATGTTGTCAATGTTCAACTCTTGAAAAAACTTACTTATGCTGTCAATGTTCAACTCTTGCAGAAACGTACTTATGCTGTCAATGTTCAACTCTTGAAGAACTTACTTATGCTGTCAATGTGCAACTCTTCCTCGGTACATTTCCATTTTTCCAGCGCCATCATGGCTATAATAGGCGCCAGGAAGTTATGGGAGCCTCCTTGGATGATTCCTAGCCTATGTATTATATAAGTCTATGTATTATATAAGTCTATGTATTATATAAGTCAAGAAATTCCAGGTAGAGAGAAGGTAAGAAAGTGTATAATGTAAAGATTTATATGTAAAATTTATTGTAATAGAATTTGTAAACTTATTTAAGGAATTTTTTTTCTTAAAAAAAAACAAACATGATATCAAAACTCAGAGCTGAATGTGAACATGCAACGTGTATATACGAGCATACTAGTACTTATAAGTTGTTAAAATGCGTGTAATGTTTTCAAAATAACAAGTTCAATTTATGTAACTGATTCTAGAACATATTTAATCCAAGTTAATACGTAGTTTGCCTGTCTAATGTGACCTCAAAAGAAAATCATCGTCAAATACAACACAGTTAAAATCATCGTCAAATACAACACAGTTAAAATCATCGTCAAATACAACACAGTTGTACAACATGAATTATATACAGAGATTCGTTTATTAAATACAACACAGTTATACAACGTGAATTATATACAGCGATTTGTTTATTAAAAGTCGTTAGCCTCATTAAGATGATGAATGTTCCCTTTGTTTACAACCGGATATCAAGGAGCGATTGGTTTTATTTTAGTTTTGTGACACTGATTAGTGAGCTATAAATTCTCCGTTGTTTCAGAGTGAAGATTACATGTACATGTAATGTACAATCACGTCCAGCGGCTTTGAGGAGATGAGGGTCAATGCTCGAGTAAAAAGTTCGCGATTATATTATAACCGAAACAAAATTCAATTTCAATTGTTTATCGTGTATATCAGTGAAGAAAGCGACAAAACCAATTGTTATATTAAGAAAGATACGCTGAAAACAAAAGCAAAATCTCTTGTAAAAGATTAAGATAAAATCGTTGTAAAGTAATGTATTGACTTATCGATATTGATCATCAAAGTAACGATTAATATCGATGCTCACATCGATGGACATAACGATACGCATTTAGCGATCGACGTTGCTAGATTGCGAAAAGCATATCGAAAGAGAGAAAAACATTTACACCTAGCAAGTTAGAGATAATTTGCGTTTCTGTCTTACGTTGATCTTATTAGACCTTTCACGTGCTGGAAGGAGTCCAGACTGTTGTATATCAACCAACCTCCCGATATTTATATAATATACTGGTAGAACAACAGCTCATCAATGAAAGTATATGTAACAATTTGTAAATGTGGTGATTTATTGATATTGTACCTGACACCAAATGTGGTCTGTAAAATAGTGGCCACTCCACACATGAACATGGAAATGCATAGAAGTTGTGCACGCGCGTCGGCATTTGTGCTGGAGCATAGCTGATTGGTCAGAATGAAAGGAATGGACAGAGTGCTTCCTAGGGCTAGAATGGCTTGCTGCAAGTAACGAATGTACAACATTAAGCGACATGTGCATGACACAGTTAATCTGGGTCAACAGTTTAAATCGCTTATCAACCCTCCAACTTACGGAACTGGGAAGTGGAGAAACCCCTAATTATCTCAGGAAAAGCATCTACTATAACTCCAGCTAATCTAGCCATGCCATGTCATTATACAATCAACTTTCGTTAAATATTAATCGAAGTTAAAATTTGCTTATGTAAAGTTAAAGAATGCCTCCTTCTGAATGAAGCAAATATAGATGTCAATTTTTATGCCCTTTTAAATGACAGAATAAGCTATTTAACTAAGTGTTTAGTTCACTCTTACTTACTATGTGGTACTTATCAGTAAGTTGGTGAAATGTAATTAAGAAGATGCAATACGTGTCGGCATCTTTTTACCTTAGCGCACAAAAAAGTCATTATACCAAATTTCATAACACAGATTTAGTCAATGTCAACAATTATATTAAACTGATTCTAAGCTACGCGTTGGTGTAAACAGTTCAACCCGATCTCAAGAATTTCACTGTAAAAGTGATAGCTCGCATTTAGAAAAAAAATCAAAACATCGTATACTCGTATTTCTTGCTGTAAAGTTGGTCATTCAAGAGATAAACAACATGACTGTTTTACAATTCTGATTTTACTAAAGACATCTTCATTTCTTACAGATGTAAAGAAGATTTTAGTATTAACAGTGCACCAATGCTGATATTAGTATCTCCCTATGTGAAATATTACATTCTGCATCGAAAGGACAATCATATCAACAGATATACCCTGTACCCATTTTTATTTTTTGCATCGCTTTTTCAAACACTGATTTGATGAAATTTGCAATGAATGTAACTACAAGATAAATCAATTAACATTTGTTCCGAATCTGTATTAATTTGAATTTACCTACTCTTAAATAAATAAATAGACAAGAGCAGCCAAGATACACCTGACGTTTAATACCTTACCTGTAGGGCAAACACCACGGTAAGGTGTGGGAGGGGAACGTCCTCCACCCCGTAGATGATCCGCTCCTCGGTCTCTCCCCCGTCGTCCGGCCGCGCGGTCCGTGAGTTTCTCTCCTCAACCTCCATGCTCTCACTGTCTAACACATTAATGGGGCAGTCAAGATTTTCCTCACCCAAAGTCAACACTTAGTAACGTAAATATCCAACTAATTCAAATATTTGATCTTGGAACATCACACAGGTAGTTGGAGGGCAATGCTCGCTGTGTGGGGAGTCGGTAGTGGTCAGTGTCACAAGACTTACCTGTATTCTCACCTGTCTGGACACCCTGGTTTACTGATACACGTTTATTTGACACGGTTAACGTACAAAGACAAATTCCTTGAGCCGAACACTATAGATCTAAGGCAAAGGACGTGATGGGATAAACATGCGAAAGAATAAAAAATCAGAAAGTCCGTTTTATGTGTACCTTTATGCTCTTTTAACTCAGAATTAATGTATGATCTCAGTTTGAGGCTAGGTCTAATGAGTGTTGTCTAGAAACTCAAGTGTTTTCCGGGCTTTGGTCAGTTTGATCTTTGACCATTAAAGAGGTCTTTAAGTAAAGGAGTGCCTTCCCTGCATAGTATCAACAATTACATTTAAGGACATAACAAGAAAAATAATTAAGGAACAGCGAAATGGATATCCTTATATTGATGAGAGGAGAAATAATTTTTACAAAATGATGGAAGATAGGTAGCGTCTTACCTTATGGAAGGTGTTTTCAATCACGGAAAAGGGTTCGAAACGTTCACTAAAGAACGAGAGAGTAGGGATTCTTAACATCCCCATCCTTATTGCTTATCTCAATAAATAAGTGATTAGGGTTCAATCTTCTTACTTGTTTAATTTAACACTTTTTTGTCTAATTTTCATGGTTTCCAAACAGATACAAACAATAAAAAAATCTTTGACAGGTTTTTACATTTTTTTTATTATGAAAAATAAAAATGTTCCAACCCTATCGCGCAAAGACAATTTAGCCTGTGACAGTAA
This sequence comes from Magallana angulata, assembly GCF_025612915.1. Taxonomy (NCBI): domain Eukaryota; kingdom Metazoa; phylum Mollusca; class Bivalvia; order Ostreida; family Ostreidae; genus Magallana; species Magallana angulata. The sequence continues at coordinate 312,103 of NC_069111.1, read as the reverse complement.
TAAATCAAACGAAACCCTTTCTGTAAAGCTATGTTGGATTTGGAACAAATATTGATTATGTACTAGAACACGCACCAACTTTAGTTTATCGCTCCACTATGCTATTCCTTTAGCTTAGAAATAAAACTAGAATAAAAAGGGAAGTATCATCGGATACCCTTAAGGAAGCCGATCCCCGGACAATGTATATGTTGACAGGCGGTGGACCAGCCCTGGTTCCTGTCTACATGAATGGGAGGTCAAGGCTTAAGCTATATGTTCATGACTTGTCTATCTCGGTGAAAGGTATCGGTGAGAATGTCTTTAACAGGCAGTGTCGATATTCGGGCCAGTAGAGATTTCCTGAAGAATGTTGCTTGTTTTGTTTTTCTTTTGAACAAAAGTTAAAAAAGAGAGCAACATTGAGAACTTATCAGGCATTAACCAAAAGTATTGTTTTCATTAAGACGAGAAATCTTTGACCTGGGACTTATCTTAACTCTGGGGGTTACCTGTAGCATTGCATTCATTTATGACCCAAGACCGACTATTCTCAAATCGATAACGTACCGTTTTAGCATTGTAAATAAGAAGTATAGAACTTTTCCTATCGATACAGGTAAGGGTAATGCAACATAAGCTGAGAGGACGCAGTTCAATCTTCGGAACACCGAGTAGCTGTTTTGCATAAAGATGTACAATTAAAAAGATTGCATTCCACTCATTCAATTGCGAAAACATGTCTTATATGGTATTTTCGTTGTGATTGTAATTTACTACAAACATTTAACCTATTAACTGTATTGGGTTAATGTAATCACCGTATTTAAAGAAAAGTATGTACTATATTTACTTCCTTCACATATTATCTTTAAAAACAGATAAAAAGTAAATACTTAACAGTGTTTAATTTTTAACATTTTCAAAATGTGTAGACTATAAACATTTGTTGATTATTTACAGGCAATGTTTTCTTACCTTTAACATTCACAAGAAACTGCGTAACGCATTATCTACAAGTTTAAAAGATTGTGCAGATTTCACCCCTCAACAGTTGCTGAATACTGCGATTTGATTTTCAATGCGATATTCTAGAACTGTTATTGTCACGGCAAACAATATTGCACACGGTTTCAGGTCAGTGAATCTTGGCGGAAGTTTATAACATTCGGAAGGGATGATCAGCAGTTGGTGTATAGAGGTAGCTCATCAATAAACAAGTATAACTTTAAAAAAGTAGATCGTCGTTTTGTGTTCTGTCATCAAAACCTCTCCGAAACTAAACACGTAGATAAATACCTGGTGCACGGTTTCATTGAAAGCCCTCTCTGAAAAGATAAGGGATAGTGTTAATCAACAGATTTGAACGTAAATGTGTAAACATGACTTCGTTCTTTAACAGTCATTTATCAAAACAACAACTTATATCCGGGAATTGATCTATATCGTCATATAAATACCTTATTCTTCTTGTGGGATTATCTGGGATGATTTTGAATGAGTCAAAACTACAAATTCGAAAACAGTAAATATCATCGAGTTCATCTACAATTTTAACATTTAATTCTCCACGGTTTTAATTATATTTAATCTGAGAAATATCAACGAGGAAGAAAAAAAGTCCCTCGAATCAGCCTTATTTGTTAAATGTAAACAAAAAATAGTGAATCTTCAGCTACTAGTACAAAATATGTGAGACATAATATATCAAACTTTAAGCAAATACATGTAGTATCATTTCCATGTTCTAAAAATGGACCTACTGTAATAAAGCTATTAATCACTGAATTTCACCACTGGAAAACATCGTTCTACTTTTTATCCACGTAAACATTTATGATTCGCGTTAGGAAGAAGGTAATATGTATGAATTTAATGCGAAACCCCCGTGATAAGTTCAATCTTTCATACTACCTTACTACGAGTAATCATAATGACGGATCTTCCGTCCTCCGTGTGGCATTAACTTACAAACTTACTACGTCTTCATTAGAGTTTAAAAGTTTATTAGATAATAGACATAATTTATTTCATATTGAACACAAGTACTATTTTTAAGTAGAACTATCTTTATAGTTCTGGATAATGTTTACTAGATGAGAGCTAGAATCAAGACAAATCATTATATGTGTCAATTATAACATTTTCACAAAAAACCGCCATTCTTTACAGTATATAACACTGCAATGCCCTGCTTCACAACATTCATGTTTCCACGCAGATTGTTTCACTGAGCACAGGCGCAGCAGTAAGCATGCATATGACGATAGCAATTGTTGGAAACTTTAGAAAATAAGACTACAAATGCCGAATTTAATGAGGCTTCTGTCTGTAGGTGTAGGCCATACAATTTTTCATTTTAATTGAACCTGTTCCCTTTTTGACTATAATTAAACCGTTTGACCACCGTCGAAAGCCAAGAGTCAACTGTAAAATCTGGAAGATGATTAACTCATTAAACCACTCATTAAAGGGTAACAGAAAAATAAAATGAAAGATTGTATCGTGGGAAGGCATCTTTTTAAGCAATTACCTATGGTCAACAGATATTTTTTATAAACAATTTTCAGAGAAACATATAACTTCAGGTTCTCATCTCTCTTTAAAATTATTCATTGATTTGTCCGTCACCATTTTTATTAAAATTCATGACTTCTTACCGATTTATGAGCTGTTGAATGTAAAATCATTTCTTAGAGAGTATTCCGCATTTAAAGACATAAAAACGTTATCAAATAAGAAAGCTTAATCTAATTTTTAACATTTTAGGTCATTGGTAGAATACAACATAAAGAACGATAATATCACGAGGTGTGTAATTGCTTTGACCATCGTAAAGTCACGGTCCACGGGCCATAGACCTCTTTTTGATGTTTCCATACCTATTTCACTCATGCCTTATATTCTTTTGTACAATTAGACAATTGCAGTAAATAACTCTCCAGACGTTTGTTACCCAGACAAAATACCGACGAGGGGTTGAATTAATAAATAACATTTAAAAAACCTGAAACATATTAACTCGAATACATTATGATACTGGTTATACCAAACACTTTCAGTTAACTGGTATAAGATTTCATTTGATTTATCAAGGCATAGCAAAATCTCTTTGGAAATACTTGCTTTTGGCCACTTATTTATTCATAAAAATTATATATTATTATCATGTTTATAATTCAAACAATTTATTGTTTAAATTCAATTACGTATGTTTTAGGTTTGTAAAATGTTTAAACGAACTATAAATCAAAACCAATTACTCAGTACTTGTTGTACGACTAAGTTACAAACGGCGCCCACGTTGGGCATCAAATGTAACAGGTTGTAAGGTCAAATTTCATCCGGAACTTAAACCCCGGGCCTCATACACGTCCCACATCGGTTACCCGTAGACATTATAAAAATACCAACAAAAGTACTATATCTAAATAGCATTGTTCGTGTTTGTGGCATAATGAAGTTGTAAACTTTTTTTTAAAGATTACACAATACTTCCATTTTCAAACCGAAAGTTTTAAAAAGTTTGTTACATAAAAAATAACTGACTGATAAGGTTATTTGCTTTCTTTGTGATTACAATAAGATTTTAAAGTTAACTGACGTTTTACAGTTTTCCAGGTCCCAGGATGTTGGCGGCAAATCCATATCCGTCATCGTGGCCGTGACCATAGGTCATCAGACCGAACCTTGACCTGTCCTTGGTTTCCACTCGGTGCACCCCTTGGTTCACCATCACGGTCTGAACAACGTAGTCCTGGCCCTTGGCGGTCACTGAAGCTTCCGACACGGTTATCTTTAAGATGATGCTGTCGTTGTCTAACAGCAATGATGATTCGGAGCCTTTCTTCACCATAATTGCAAAATAATTCTGTTTAAATATCTGAATATCGGGTAATAAATGTAAACAATAATTATACGCTTGAGGGGAGAGAAATCAAGTTAATCGATGTATTTATAATACATAATTGGCAGATCAGGTACGAATGGGAATCAAGTGAACTGTTTAAACATGTATTAACAATGTTTGTTTTATAAACATGAAAGAAATAGGTGTCAAATTGCTTAATTTAATAATAATTATAATATGATTTTGAGTTCAGATACGGTCAGTTAAAAGCTTAATTGTTGATTTGTATTAAAAGTGTTTGTTTTCTATATATACGGTACTCATGAAAATATTTGGTGTTATAATTGTGAAAATGTCAGCGACATGGTTTTACCACGTAATGACTTTTTTCAATAATTTAAAAAAATACATGTATATTTATAAAAAAAAAAAATGCATGCACAATGCATTGTTATGTATTTGTACTTATTTGCCAACATCAAATGTACAGTGTATTTGATGTTGGCAAATTCACAAGTCTCTATTCAAAGGTGACCTTTGTTAAGAGGTCACTTTGGGTGCCTCCCGAAGGTGACTGCTTAATACAAGTTTGACTGTATGTTAATTTTATCAATCATTAGCTAAAAGGTATATATAGTAATAAGATAGAACATTTCTGTTGTAATGGGTCAGAATAACCCTAGATTCCAGCAAAGATCACTCAAAAAGATTAAATTTTAAACTGAATAGTTTATTTACAGTAATATATATAACAAAACAAAAATTCGAATTGCACTAAGAGTCCTGAATTAAGAGTGTCTGTTAAAATCTGCTGAATAGATCTCACAAATCACGATGTCCCAGTAGGTAGGTAACTGTTCACAGTTTAATATATTCGAACAAAAGTCTAATAAGATTTTATTTTTATGAGCACTGTTTACAGGTTATTTATGCTAAAATATAAATCTTGCAAATTATAGAAATTATCTGTACAAGAAGTTACATGAATTACCTGAACACTCAAGAATATATAGAAAGAATAACTGACCACTTTGGAATAGTCCAAAATATTCTATTATGCAAGCCTACTACTTATAAACAGTATAGTAATGGGTAACGCATATTCTTTTGATTTTAAATTTAGCACGTTATTATAAAATTTGCTTACTATGTAAGGAAATTATTAAAACCATGACCCCAGATCACTACGGAAAGGAGTTCAAAGTTTAACATAGAAACATAAGGGAAATATATGTCTGAAATTCCTCTTTTCAAAAAACTACAATGCAACAATTATCCAAGCATTGTCAGATATTGAAGATTTTAGATTGTTAAAACCACCATCCTGGACTAATGCTAGGGTCCCAAAAGTAGTTCAAAGTTTAACATAACATAAAAATATATAGGGGATGTTTATGGCAATCTTCACAAGCACTGCAATTTTACTATTTGTTAGATAACTATGCAAGATGCATCCTCAGATAGTATGGATTCTAATTGTTGATATCATGACTTTAGGAAAAGACGAGGACCCTCATTACAACATAAAAACAAATAGGGAAAATGTCTCTAAATCTTATTCACAAGAACTACAATGCTACAATATGTGATGTTACAATGTAAACATCCTCAGATAGTGACGATTCTAAACTGTAAAAACCATGGTCCCCGGAGCAATTCGTGGGTTCCAAGAAGGTTTCAAAAATTAACATAGAAATATATAGGGAAGAGATTTAAAAACATTTTTTAAGAACTAAAATGCTACAATTCTGAGATTTCCTTTTATTCTTTTTAAGTGAGTGTAGTTTCCAAATTGTAAAAACAGTTACCCAAACCATACTGATGCATCAATCGGGTTTCAAAATAGAATTTTTGTTTTAGAAAATGTCCAAAAATCTTGTTCCCAAGAACTGTAATGCTACAAGTTGTGAGATTATTTTACAAGCAAACTCAGTTAAAATTCTTAAATGTCAAAACAATAACCTATCGAACCATTACTGGGGCCCCAAAATGGGTTTAACGTTTAGCAAAGAAGCAAAAAGAAAATACATGTCTAAAAGATTTTTCTCAGGAACTACAATTCTACAAAGCTATATTTGTGATATTATTATCCAAACATCATAAGATAGTGTAGATTGTAAATTGTGTAAACTAATACCCCCTGACTAATATTTTTGCCCAAAGAGGGGTTTTAAGTTCAACATAGAAATATATAAGGAAAATGTTTTAAAATATGTTCCTAACGATATTCTGTGTTAAGTTTAGTAGTATTACTATATAAGAATCTTCATATTTTCATAATCTCATTTTAAGGCCATAGTGAACTTATTTCACTTTTAATAATTATTTATGAAAGTATATTTTCCAATTCTGTTATCTTTGATACGTTGAGATAATGAACAATAAGATTGGCCAGTTGATGCAATTTAGATCTTATGATTTAATATTTAGAAAAGTGGGCCTCTTTTATACCTTTTACCGGTATTGTACCAATTGTCAAATCATGCAACAAATGAGAATTGTTATGAGGTTTAAACTCTTTTAAGAGTTTCATATTTATAAATTTCGAAAAAGATTCAAGAACAAGAACTCAGATGAGCGACTTTGCCCATGGGTCTCTTGTTTTCATAAAGACCACATAACAAAAGTATTCTGTTTTTATATATATCTGCATATCTTAAAAGACATTAAGAGAATGCGTATTAGAATATTTATAAATATAATACCAATTATGAATACAATAAGTTTAAATTCACGAAAAAAATCTATCATAAAAAAACCCAACAAAATATTAGAAGGAATAATTATTTATAATTACATATAACCTATTTTAGTTAATAAAATGGTATCCATTGAATAAAATCTTACCAACACATTGGCCGCGTCTTTTAACGGATTTCCTGTAACAATAACATTAATATGATACTGTGGTGTTAACACAATAGCAAAAAAAACCCACCCACAATTCTTCCTTTTAAGTGAGCAAAAGTCCGTTTCTATAATTTTTTTGATGAATTCTTTAAATATGCAATATTTTAATTGTATTTCACATAACTGCAAGCTTCTCCATTCCCATATCTATTTATGCAGATCTTCATTTCAACAAATAGAGATTTGTTATTATTCAATCATTTATTATCATTTGTAAGATTTTCACAAATAGTTTTACTTAAAGGAAGAGACTTTCAGATTTCAGATAAATAAGATATTACTGTAGCGAAATCCGTTGGAAAGTTAAATAAAATTATTTATTAACTTTTCCATCAATTTACATTCATTTATTTATTTAAAAATCTTTGTTAACAAGAATAAGAAACAGACAATTCGGTGTAAATTTCTTTCTATCTTGTTTGGTTTGTTGTTGTAGTGCATGTTTAATGTTGTGTTTGACCATTTCAGGACGGCAGGCCCAATTTACTTCTACGATAGGTATTTTTATGAAAATTGTATGTGAGTTAGAGTTACAAATGATAAATAAAAATGAATGAAAAAAAAACATGAAAATGGAATTAGACTATCAATAGGGACCATTACAAAAGTTGTGTGTATTATTTTTATTATTTTTCAATTGAACATAATTGGGAAAACATTATTGTAAGAGAAAAAATATTTTTAAGAAAATATGCAATAGATTTTGTATCAAAATTAAGTTATGATACTTATATGATGATTTTGAATTAATACCATATAGAAAATGACAACGTTATCGAATTTGTTTTTAAGGGGGCACATGTCAAAGTGCGATGTGACGTTATTCTTCTTCAATTGTTCATGACAAGTACTACGCAAACTCCAAAAAAAGGCTAAATATATCATTGTGAAGTTGATTTATAAAAGCAAAGAACTATTAGAGTTTACTATAAATTATTTGAAATAAAATACTTCAAAACGTAAGCACATGGACGGTTTTCTATATTCATTTTTTGGGAGTTGATTTTAATCAACTCTCCTATGCAGTTACTCAGACAAACCGAAAGTGAAACAGTGTTTGGACCTCAGCACAAATCACTGCTGCTGACAAGACGTAGTTCTTGAAAATAATTGATAAATTCGATGTAATGTATGCTTAAGCATTGTTTTTCAAGAAAACTTATTTTTTATAAATACCTTGAAAATGGTCAGATTTTAAATGGTACGAACAATTTAAATATTTTTTGTATTCGTCTGTATTCCTACGCCAGAGTTCAATATAGTCTCGTCCAACTTCGACGCTCGGCTGTCTCCGTAAATCCTTGTCGGAGATTTACGATATCAGCCGAGCGTTTGGTTGAACGAGACTAGAGTTCAATATTGCTTGGTTCCACACAATTTTCGAGAAATATTTCTATTACTGATGCACAGTTTGATTGAATTAATTTTATCGTTAAATATTATTTAACATGATTCATATGGGGGTTTCTCGACATTCTTGTCGAAAAAGTCCAAAAATTCATATTATAAAAATGTGCGTAATTCAAATTAGAAACTACATGTACTTGTCATGCAAAATAATATACCATTGATCTTAAAATAAATAAACATCGACAAAATCAACTCCCGTCAGTTCTTCAGTACTTTGATTTATATCAGTATTGATGCGGATCGGAATGTAAATTATTTGTTCACTGGCTCAAGTTCTATTAAATAACCTATAAATAGATTCTTATAAATATCGTACGCTATTATAAAACTTACTACGGAACATTCACATCCCCTTACAAAATTTGTGCAAGTTAAATAATAATAGTTGGAAAGCATGTCTTTAATTGATAGAAATTTAAGTCACGGAAAGGAAATAATGGGCAAAATGACTTATTTTTAATATTAAGAAACCATCTACCATGACAGATTTAATTATTTTCTTAAAATGTGCATTGCACTTTCATTCACGTTTGTCTCATACAGTGAGTTATTTTCATAAATTTATAGCTGTGTCATGTTGTAAAGTTTCAATTTACTGGGTGGGTTTAAATACAAAATTTACAACATGACAACTTGTCATAATGTAAATTTTGTATTTAAACCCACCCAACAAAATAAAAAATTCAATTCCATTTGTTTTTTCCAACCTTAAAGGCCTAAATATGATAAAACGTCAATTGTTTTCTGATTTCAAATGTATGTTGAAGTTTTACCCTTTATAATCTTTTAGGAATAGGTTCCCTAAATGATTGGGCTACAAATGCATTTTCCTGTGACACTCGATGCTTCAAAAACGACTTTGTGAGAGTAAGTGCTTGAAATCCACACCAGACATAGGTTTAGCAACAAGAATGGCGTTCTGTTTGTTCTTATATCATGTTGATAATGGTAAATGTGCTCTGCAGAAGAAATAATTGATTTGCGTATCACAATTCATTTTACTATTTTTCAATGCATTACACAATTTAAAATAATTATGTTTTAGAATGTCACTTATCAGAAAAAATCAGTGAATATTTTTATAAATGCTTATAAAGTGAAATAATATGTCCTTAAATTATGAATAAGAGCGCTTTAAGGAGGTTTTTAGAAATCGTTTTAAATAAATGTATAATACACTTTAATTTCAAATAATACATTTTCCAAATATCAACCAAAACTTAACAAAGAAAATAGATAAGAACGAATAAATATAAACATGGTATTATCTTCGAGGTCCCCCAATAGTGCAACATTAGTAGGATGTCGTGACAAATATGTCATGTTCATACCAACCGGTACAGACACGCATCATAGTAATAAGGCTGAGGCTGCGATCATGCATGGGACTATTGTTGGTCAAGGGATGGATATTGTAGATAATGAAATTACGTTTAAATATAGCTGATGTCAATTTGTTTGAATCGTATCAATATTGCACGTACTTCTACACGGTGATAGGTAAAAAGGAAAATTTTATATTAAAAAAGAATTATAGTTTTTAAATTTTGAAATAAACCATTTGGATAAAATGCTAATGATCAATTAATTTTTACGTAGAATAGCAATGCTGTTAGTTATTTGATAATATAAAATGGTTTTATGGCAATTTTGTAAATTTTGCAATAGGAAATCCCGGAAATGGATACATTAACATAGATAAGTAAATATTAAAACTAGCACATAAAATCTAAAGTTCATCAATTTCATATCAATAACCTAATTTTCTTAACTTTGGATATAAATAGTGTAATTTTGTCAGATATCATTTCATTGACCATATAACCAATATCTTGTAAAGGGAAATTATTTGTGTTAGAATATGATTTTTGTTTTAAAAATGTACAAAAATATTCTTCACATCCAGTTTTTGGATCAGTGGAAACAATAACATAGACGCCAGAAAGAGGAGCATGCGTATTACATATTATTACACAGCAACAAAATAAGCCAAAAAATAAACACTGCTATGGTCTCCTTATTGTTCTCAGCCAATCAAATGCAGTGGTTCGCTCTTTGGGAGTTTTGTTTTGAAAATTGTGTATTTTCATTCGTCCGTCTGTTCGTCCGATTTCATTTGTTAAAATGCCTTTTAAAAAATCCTAAAGTAGGATAATTTTTTTCTTGAGACCGAGCCAACGTTTTCCTACCTACAGAATTGTCCTCTTCAAAATTAGTCACTTCAAAACATTATTTTTTAAATTGGAGTTTAAAATTGTTGCAAACAGTGATTTTTTGATATTTGATTAGTCATTTCCAATTACGTTTCACATTTAAAGAAGATGGGTAATTAAGGCGTGGAATATGCCTTTTATATATGTTTAATATTTGCAATATGTACATTTAAACTAAAGTATGAGTATCAAAACCTCCAGATGGTGTCATTTTCTTAAACGTCAATGCCTTTTCTTTTGTAGAGTAGGTTTGTGATCCTTAATTTTGCCATAGACTAAAAAATCTAACGGAAAACAAACCGATTTTAATCAACAAAAACGTGGAGAGATGGCCCACTGTATATTGAAAACACTATTTTGTATCCCAATAACTAAACGTTTAATAAAAAAAATACAAGTCCGTAAATTCGTGCAAAATTCGCATATACTATGGTTTCATTAATATTCAAGGGTATCAATTTTCGTGGAAAAAGTAAAAATAACAGTTTTAAGGATAAGTAATTTCGTAGTTAATGACCGCATCAATACAAAGAGTTAGAAAAAATAGCACTTTAAAGAACATTTAATTTCATGGATAAACTTAACAAAAGTCCATGAAAATTGGTATTCAACGAATATTGATAAAACCACAGTAGCATTTAAACAATACAATTTGTTCTGTCTGAAACGGTTCAATGGTTTGAGCACCAGACATTAGATATCTTTAAAGAACTATGCTTTTAAGGAGTGGGTTCGATACTACCAATAGTTATTGCCGATATATATATATATATATATATATATATATATATATATATATATATATATATATATATATATATATATATATATATATATATATATATATTGCGTATGTGATGATTAATTTTTCATTAAATTTTATGTATGTGTTAGATAAGTAATGATTCTTCAAAAAATTGCCTTTAATGTTGGTTTTTACAATTACCACAACAGTCACTTCAAAAGCAGAGTATATATCATTTCGGTTCAGATGAAGACAACAAATGACAACCAACCGTTTAAAGCTATTTATTGAACCTTCCCAGAAATTACAAAGAATCCCTAGAGATGAATCTAAAGTTTATTGACGTTTTACAGTTTTCCAGGACCCAGGATGTTGGCGGCAAATCCATATCCGTCATCGTGGCCGTGACCATAGATCATCAGACCGAACCTTGACCTGTCCTTGGTCTCCACTCGGTGCACCCCTTGGTTCACCATCACGGTCAGAACAACGTAGTCCTGTCCCTTGACGGTCACTGAAGATTCCGATACGGTGTTTTTCGAACTGATTCTGCCGTTGTCCAACAGCAGTGATGATTTGGAGCCTTTCTTCACCATAATTGCAAAATAATTCTGTTCAAATCCTTGAGGCACAGACACATGGTACTGGTGGACATACTGATTGACCCCGGGAACCATGGTCATGTAAGGGTCGCCATTCTTTTGTCTGCGGGCAGCAAGACCGAAACTCAGGACGAGGACCTGCCGTTTGGAGTCCACCACAACCGCTTGTTTACCAGAGACGGTGATGTCGAAGTTGCCAAAAGTTCCGATAGTCTTTGTACTTGCGGACTTGTCTATGGTATAAGAGAAAGTGGTGGATCCAGTGTGGGCGGAGACCACTCTGACCATAGTGCCACTTCTTTCAAAATGTGGAGGAACGATATAGGTCGTGTCAAGACTGTCCACGGGGGGAATTTGTTCTACCAAATGACTACAGAAGCCATAGCTGTTAAGT